>NC_039519.1:8592185-8609588 GCF_003672135.1 Ooceraea biroi
TTTCAAAAATTATTTCAATTAAACCTTCAGTAATATATCAAAAAAGATTTCAACTATTTTAAAGAATCTTTCGGCAAATATTTCAGAAAGGTTGTTCAGATTATCTAATGCCTTTCGGCACCTTTCTATTAAGGTTTTGAATGCAAGTTGTCGCGACATATTTGCTATTCCGGAGTTGTCCTCCATAACTGTTGCCAGAAACATTTTTGCCAATGCTTATGGATGCTTTCATCTGTCAGAATTGAAATACTTCTGAAATATTTCTGAAATGTTTTCGTGCTGTTATGGGATATCAGTGTATGGGAGATAAAATCTGAATAGATATTTACTCCCATTTGCTGAGTGGCATCTGATTAATAGCGTTTTCCATCTCGGCGTCCGCTGCTTTTAACATCAATGATAGTCTCGCAAACAGGAATCATAAAGTGGCGTCCTCCGCCTGTAAGTGCTCGCGAAGAAGTCCGCCTGAGTGTTAACTGCAATCTTGCTCTGGACGTGGTGCTCATGGTGGTATTGTGACCGCCCGTTATAGATTTCCGTACGTGCTTGTTAGTGGAATACGAGCGACAGTGTGGCGACTCCGAATTAATGACCTCAAAGTGTGCTCGCTGTTCTGCAACAAGGTTCGCTGTTAACGATGCGAAACACTCAATGGAAGTTCGCTCGACGGAGAGGACAATGTGAATTACCAGTGGCGTAGGAGGATTCGCTCAACATTGAACACGATTTTTCGGGAACTACCAAGTGTATAAGCGTGAACCATAACAGACAATGTGGAATCATTAGGACAATCATTATCACAAATATTTTATAAATCAATAGCAAATCTGAGATTTGAATTGTACAACCGGCGATTTCTTGAGAACGAATTCGTGCAGATCTTTTTAAATTTAATTTTAAATAAATATATAAATGTGTGTGTGTAGGAGATCTGTGATATTAATTAATAATTGTTATCATAAATTTTAGGTATACATTTATCATCTATTTCATGCAAGTACGTCAACCAAAATGAAAGCTGATGTCTTTACATCAAAACGTTGACTCGAATGTGACTTGAAAAATCATGTCAGATGCGATTATAATTTTCCTACGCCACTGGGAGACACGCACCTGCCTTTAGAGTTGGGCGTCGGCGTTTCTGGTAAGGACGGTCGTGATGAGGTAGCTACGTATTCCGTACTTCCGTTAAGACCTCATCGTCCAGTCTGTCAACCGGCACGCAGTTGTAGTCATTAGCATTTACGAGGTCCAGCGTTTGCTGTGTCACATGGACCTTGCCGGGTTTCCCGTGTCCATCTTGTTTCGCTATCACCACGTCGCGCGACCAAACGTTCGTATTGCATTTGTTCGTGCCCAGAATGCCGGATATTATGTTGCCCGAGTTGTTACGCCGATCCTCATGTTCACGTCCACGCCACTCTCGCGATAGACTCGCGCCCTCACCTCGTTGATGATTCTTATCATATCAAGGCTGCGCATCGTTGTAGAACAGCGCTTGATAGGTATACATGTGTGTACGTATGCATATAATTAAATTAAAAATCAGATATATTGGTCGTCCGGAAAGTTCGTGCCGATTTTGAAGGAAAATTCTAAAGGCAACACATTTTTTATGTCGATAAATATTTATTGACTTATGTATGCACCGTTTTGTTTCACAACTTTTGTCGCATCTTTCACGCAACTGGAAGATTTCATTCTCCCAGAATTCTTAGGTTTCTCGGCGAAAAAACTCCTCAAGGTGGTTTTTTATGTCGATCAAAGAGTCGAAAGTTCTTGCCGCTAAGAGAATTTTGCAAAGACCTAATAAGTGAAAGTTCTGAAGGTGCAATGTCTTGGTGAATACGTGGAGTGAGTAGCACATCCCAGCCAAATCCAACAATTTTTGTGCGGGTGGTCAAAGAACATGAGGTCTTGGCATTGTCCCGATGGAACACGAGCCTTCCTATTAGCTAATTCTGGACGTTTTTTCCTGAATCGCTGTCTTTAATTCGTCCAGTTGCGAGCAGTACTTATCTGCATTTATCGTTTTGGTTGTGTGGTAGGAGCTCATAATATGGGATTCCTTTCCAATCCCACCAGACACAGGCATGACTTTTGGATGAAGGCCGGCTTTCGGAAGTGGTTAATGCTGGTTCATTTCGCTTACCCAGGATCTTTTTTCGTTCTACATTGTCGTAAATGATCCAATTTTCGTCACCCGTCACTAATTGCTTCTAAAATGGTACGTTTTCGTTGCGCTTGTACAGCGAGTCGCAGATGGAAATGCGATCCATTAAATTTTTTCGGCAAATTATGCGGAACCCTCACATCATCATAGCGACTTACGTAACCAAGCTTCACTACATGATCGTGGACAGTGGTTTTCGATATTTCAGTATCTCTGCTAATTCACGTCGTGGAGCGCGGGTTTTCTCGATCAG
This sequence comes from Ooceraea biroi, assembly GCF_003672135.1. Classification (NCBI taxonomy): domain Eukaryota; kingdom Metazoa; phylum Arthropoda; class Insecta; order Hymenoptera; family Formicidae; genus Ooceraea; species Ooceraea biroi. The sequence goes on from NC_039519.1 coordinate 8,594,612, forward strand.
TGTCTTGATTTGGTCATCATCAGTAAGTATAGGGGTCTGCCGACGCGTTCTTGGTCTTTAAGGTTAAATCACCCAGCTCTAAAACTTAGCGAACCACTTACGTACGGTTCTTTCAGCAAAGCGCTTCTCCGTAAACAGAACATATCGAATTTGTTGCTTGTGACGCATTTTTGCCTTTCCGGTAATAGAAAAGCAGTCAAGTGTCTAAAATGTTCTTTGTTTTCTTCCATCTTCAAAAAGAGTTACAAAAATGACACGAATCAATTTATCTGAAACAACTTTTTTCCTAAAGATGCGTTGAAATGCCACCTTTAAGCACATGTATATAAATCGCATGTTTTAATAACATTGATATATTCAGACATGTTCGAACGCCATCTATAAAAATCGGCACGAACTTTGACGACCCAATACTTTAATAATATTGCACCCTCTAAGACCCATTTAATTAAAAAAGATATTTGTAAAAGGGTTTCTTCATCTAATTTTTTTTTTAATTTCGAATCATCAGTATTTAAATAAAATTAAAACGAGCTACCAAATTATAATTTGCGCGAGATGATACAACAGCGCAAATAAACCAATGAAAATTTACCGAGATCGACGCAGCTCTTGGCATGCTGGGAATTCGGCGTAGGCACGCCGCTCACGCAGTAGTAACAATCACCAAGAACTTTATTCTCAGACATTGTGTCGCTCCGACGCCTCGTCGAACTGCCGAACAGGTCGTTCAGGGTCTCCACGAGCTTCCGTATCGGTAATGTTACGGTCAGGCCGGAGAAGTTCACCACGTCCGCGTATAAGATGCTCACGTTGTTGTGCGTTCCACGCAACAAATCACTGAAGACAGAACAATTAATTCATTATTAATTGAATTAACGATTAACGATCAAGCGATTATTTGCGTTTACGATGAAGACGTCTTACCTGTTTGGCCTGCCACCTTTTGGTAGCGGACACGTTTTTGTGTTCTTCTATGAACTTGAAGATATCCTAAAATCCTTTTGATTTTCGCCACTATTGTGTGCGGCAATATACTCCTCGTCAGTTGCTCCTGCAAACATTGATTGTTAACAATCAATCAATTATATGTCAATGATATTTAAGATTCTTATATTCGCCAGTTTAATTCAAAGCAAATAAAATTAAAAGAATTAAAACATTTCTCAGGACGCAGCTGAAACTAATAATTATTTCTGTAAAAATTAAAATCTAATCATTTTATCTTATCGGTCTGTTTATTTATTTAAACCTACTTCCTGATCCTTCTCATAGTTGAGTCTGAGCGTGACTCGACGCACTTTCGACGGTCTAGGAAGGAGCGCCTGATAACGACTCGTTCATAACCTGAAGTAGAGTCCAGTCCGTTACGGCACGCGAGTAGTATCGCGTCGGTGATGATCTGCGGTGATCGAAAGAAGAGAAAGAGAGATATCTTCCTCTGCGTATTTACTCACTGTCAGTCTTCGCGGGCTTACGTCGAGCAGCTGCTATACGATTGGTACTGACGGACGATTTACCTTAGCAATGTAATCGGACGTGTTGCTGTAAGTGATTAATGACAGAGTCGTCAGGTAACACATGGTAGCCGTAAGACCGAGCACGAAGCGTGCGAGTTCTTCGTGATTGGCAGAAACACGTAGCATGCGAGAAAGCGCATGTGTCTGCATATCGCCGGCACTGAAAGAAGAAAAAAGGGAAGATAAATGTTATACTTATGCATATATCACCGGTATCGTACAGCTCGATTTACGGGAGCGAGCTCGCGGACGCGTGCTGAATATGGAAATTGAAAGAGCTAAGGAATCCGCCGCGCGTGATGGATCCCTCAGTCTCTAAGAAAAGATCTCTCGGATCTCTCAGGCTCACAAGAAAACTACGAGCGCACGACGTATGATTGGAACGGTAGAGAACTGTGAAAAGTGCTTACATCGAGAGTTTTTTTTATCTTGATGTATGCATTGAAGAACTGCGAAGAATTGAGAATTAAAATGAAATACGAATCGGATGAAATCATTTTCAGAAACTGTTTCATGTTTTTGTATATACTCTTGAATTTTCTGAGGCATATGTAACAATACATTATATGTAATAAATAATATTTTAAATAATACAGTAAGGTATATACCCATACAGCACGAAAACAAATCATTCAGAAATATTTCAGAAGTATTTCATCTGACAGATGAAAGCATCTCATATGGCATGCAAAATGTTCTGCAACAGTTATCCGAGACAAACTCCGATAGCAAATGGCCCGGACACTTGCCATTGCCAAACTATAGAAAGTTGCGAAGGCATAGATCATTATTGGGGGGGGGGGGGGGGGGGGGCTGCAACCTTTTCGAAATCCCATTGCCGAAAGATTACTTAAAAATAGTGAAAGTTTTTTGATATGTTACTGAATGGTTAATTTGAAATAATTGAAACTTTCCTATGATGTTTGCACACGCAATCGTTAACAGGCGAACCTTGTTGCAGAACAGCGAGCACACTTTGAGGGTCATTAATTCGGAGTCGCCACCACTGTCGCCGTATTCCACTAACAAGCACTACGTGAAATTTCTATAACGGGGCGGGTTTCCAAATTACCCCAACCAATGAAGCCCAAACCCCACCGTTCCAAGGAGGGCCAAGGATGAACCAGGTTAAAAACAAAAACATTCTTTCCCTTTCTCCTTGTGTTTTCAAAAATTATTTCAATTAACCTTCAGTAACATATCAAAAGAATTTCAGCTATTTTAATAATCTTTCGGCAATATTTCAGAAAGGTTGCAGATTGATCTATGCCTTTCGGCAACCTTTCTATAAGGTTTTGAATGCAAGTGTCGCGGACATTTTGCTATTCCGGAGTTGTCTCATAACTGTTGCAGAAACATTTTGCAATGCTTAGAGATGCTTTCATCTGTCAGATGAATACTTCTGAAATATTTCTGAAATGTTTTTCGTGCTGTATGGGATATCAGGTATGGGAGATAAAATCTGGAATAGATATTTACTCCCATTGCTGAGTGGCATTCTGATTAATAGCGTTTTCCATCTCGGCGTCCGCTGCTTTTAACATCAAATGATAGTCTCGCAAACAGGAATCCATAAAGTGCGTCCTCCGCCTGTAAGTGCTCGCGAAGAAGTCCGCCTGAGTGTTAACTGTCAATCTTGCTCTGGACGTGGTGCTCATGGTGGTATTGGACCGCCCGTTATAGAATTTCACGTAGTGCTTGTTAGTGGAATACGGCGACAGTGGTGGCGACTCCGAATTAATGACCCTCAAAGTGTGCTCGCTGTTCTGCAACAAGGTTCGCCTGTTAACGATGCGAAACACTCAATGGAAGTTCGCTCGACGAGAGGACAATGTGAATTACCAGTGGCGTAGGAGGATTCGCTCAACATTGAACACGGACTTTTGCGGGAACTACAAAGTGTATAGCGTGAACCATAAGACAGACAAATGTGGAATCATTAGGACAATCATTATCACAAATATTTTATAAATCAATAAGCCAATCTGAGATTGAATGTACAACCGGCGATTTCTTGAGAACGTAAATTCGTGCAGATCTTTTTAAATTTAATTTTAAATAATATATAAATGTGTGTGTGTAGGAAGATTGTGATATTAATTAATAAATTGTTAATCATAAATTTTAGGTATACATTTATCATCTATTTTCATGCAAGTACGTCAACCAAATGAAGCTGATGTCTTTACATCAAAACGTTGACTCGAATTTGACTTGAAAAATCATGTCAGATGCGAATTATAATTTTCCTACGCCACTGGGAGACACGCACCTGCCTTAGAGTTGGCGTCGGCGTTTCTGGTAAGGACGGCGTGATGAGGTAGCTACGTATTCCGTACTTCCGTAAGACCTCATCGTCCAGTCTGTCAACCGGCACGCAGTTGTAGTCATTAGCATTTACGAGGTCCAGCGTTTGCTGTGTCACATGGACCTTGCCGGGTTTCCCCGTTTGTTCCATCTTGTTCGCTATCACCACGTCGCGCGACCAAACGTCGTATTGCCATTTGTTCGTGCCCAGAATGCCGGATATTATGTTGCCCGAGTGTACGCCGATCCTCATGTTCACGTCCACGCCACTCTCGCGATAGACTCGCGCCCTCACCTCGTTGATGATTCTTATCATATCAAGGCCTGCGCATCGTTGTAGAACAGCGCTTGATTAAGGTATACATGTGTGTACGTATGCATATAATTAAATTAAAAATCAGATATATTGGGTCGTCCGGAAAGTTCGTGCCGATTTTGAAGGAAAATTCAAAGGCAACATTTTTTTATGTCGATAAATATTTATTGACTTATGTATGCACCGTTTTGTTTCACAACTTTTGTCCATCTTTCACGCAACTGGAAGATTTCATTCTCCCAGAACTTCTTAGGTTTCTCGGCGAAAAACTCCTCAAGGTGGTTTTTTATGTCGATCAAAGAGTCGAAGTTCTTGCCGCTAAGAGAATTTTGCAAAGACCTAAATAAGTGAAAGTCTGAAGGTGCAATGTCTGGTGAATACGGTGAGTGAGGTAGCACATCCCAGCCAAACTCCAACAATTTTTGTCGGGTGGTCAAAGAAACATGAGGTCTGGCATTGTCCCGATGGAACACGACGCCCTTCCTATTAGCTAATTCTGGACGTTTTTCCTGAATCGCTGTCTTTAATTCGTCCAGTTGCGAGCAGTACTTATCTGCATTTATCGTTTGGTTGTGTGGTAGGAGCTCATAATATGGGATTCCTTTCCAATCCCACCAGACACAGAGCATGACCTTTTTTGGATGAAGGCCGGCTTTCGGAGTGGTTAATGCTGGTTCATTTCGCTTACCCCAGGATCTTTTTCGTTCTACATTGTCGTAAATGATCCAATTTTCGTCACCCGTCACTAATTGCTTCTAAAATGGTACGTTTTCGTTGCGCTTGTACAGCGAGTCGCAGATGGAAATGCGATCCATTAAATTTTTTCGGCCAAATTATGCGGAACCCATACATCATAGCGACTTACGTAACCAAGCTTCACTACATGATCGTGGACAGTGGTTTTCGATATTTTCAGTATCTCTGCTAATTCACGTGTCGTGTAGCGCGGGTTATTCTCGATCAGTGTCTTGATTTGGTCATCATCAGTAGTAGAGGGTCTGCCCGAGCGTTCTTGGTCTTTAAGGTTAAAATCACCAGCTCTAAACTTAGCGAACCACTTACGTACGGTTCTTTCAGCCAAAGCGCCTTCTCCGTAAACAGAACATATCGAATTTGTTGCTTGTGAGGCATTTTTGCCTTTCCGGTAATAGAAAAGCATCAAGTGTCTAAAATGTTCTTTGTTTTCTTCCATCTTCAAAAGAGTACAAAACTGACACGAATCAATTTATCTGAAACAACTTTTTTCCTAAAGATGCGTTGAAATGCCACCTTTAAGCACATGTATATAAATCGCATGTTTTCAATAACATTGATATATTCAGACATGTTCGAACGCCATCTATTAAAAATCGGCACGAACTTTCCGGACGACCCAATACTTTAATAATATTTGCACCCTCTAAGACCCATTTAATTAAAGAAGATATTTGTAAGAAGGGTTTCTTCATCTAATTTTTTTTAATTTCGAATCATCAGTATTAAAATAAAATTAAAACGAGCTACCAAATTATAATTTGCGCGAGATGATACAACGCGCAAATAAACCAAATGAAAAATTTACCGAGATCGACGCAGCTCTTGGCATGCTGGGAATTCGGCGTAGGCACGCCGCTCACGCAGTAGTAACAATCACCCAAGAACTTTATTCTCAGCACATTGTGTCGCTCCGACGCCTCGTCGAAACTGCCGAACAGGTCGTTCAGGGTCTCCACGAGCTTCCGTATCGGTAATGTTACGGTCAGGCCGGAGAAGTTCACCACGTCCGCGTATAAGATGCTCACGTTGTTGTGCGTTTCCACGCACAAATCACTGAAACAGAACAATTAATTCATTATTAATTGAATTAACGATTAACGATCAAGCGATTATTTGCGTTTACGATGAAGACGTCTTACCTGTTTGGCCTGCCACCTTTTGGTAGCGGACACTTTTTGTGTTCTTCTATGAACTTGAAGATATCCCTAAAATCCTTTTTGATTTTCGCCACTATGTGCTGCGGCAATATACTCCTCGTCAGTTGCTCCTGCAAACATTGATTGTTAAACAATCAATCAATTATATGTCAATGATATTTTAAGATTTCTTATATTCGCAGTTTAATTCAAAGCAAATAAAATTAAAAGAATTAAAACATTTCTCAGGACGCAGCTGAACTAATATTATTTCTGTAAAAATTAATAATCTAATCATTTTATCTTATTTCGGTCTGTTATTTATTTAAACCTACTTCCTGATCCTTCTCATAGTTGAGTCTGAGCGTGGACTCGACGCACTTTCGACGGTCTAGGAAGGAGCGCCTGATAACGACCTCGTTCATAAACCTGAAGTAGAGTCCCAGTCCGTTCACGCACGCGAAGTATATCGCGTCGGTGATGATCTGCGGTGATCGAAAAGAAGAAAGAGAGATATCATTCCTCTGCCGTATTTACTCACTGTCAGTCTCGCGGGCTTACGTCGAGCAGCTGCTATACCGTTGGTACCTGACGGACGATTTACCTTAGCAATGTAATCGGACGTGTTGCTGTAAGTGATTAATGACAGAGTCGTCAGGTAACACATGGTAGCCGTAAGACCGAGCACGAAAGCGTGCGAGTTCTTCGTGATTGGCAGAAACACGTAGCATGCGAGAAGCGCATGTGTCGCATATGCCGGCCTGAAAGAAGAAAAAAGGGAAGATAAATGTTATACTTATGCATATATCACCGTATCGTACAGCTCGATTTACGGGAGCGAGCTCGCGGACGCGTGCTGATTAATGGAAATTGAAAGAGCTAAGGAATCCGCCGCGCGTGATGGATCCCTCAGTCTCTAAGAAAAAGATCTCTCGGATCTCTCAGGCTCCACAAGAAAAACTACGAGCGCACGACGTATGATTGGAACGGTAGAAACTGTGAAAAGTGCTTACATCGAGAGTCTTTTTTTATCTTGATGTATGCATTGAAGAACTGCGAAGAATTGAGAATTAAAATGAAATACGAATCGGATGAAATCATTTTTCAGAAAACTGTTTTCATGTTTTTGATATACTCTTGAATTTTCTGAGGCATATGTAACAATACATTATATAATAAATAATATTTTAAATAATATAGTATATACCCATACAGCACGAAAACATTTCAGAAATATTTCAGAAGTATTTCATCTGACAGATGAAAGCATCTCATAAGCATTGCAAAATGTTTCTGCAACAGTTATGAGACAACTCCGGAATAGCAAAATGTCCGCGACACTTGCATTCAAAACCTTATAGAAAGGTTGCCGAAAGGCATAGATCAATCTGCAACCTTTCTGAAATATTGCCGAAAGATTATTAAAATAGCTGAAATTTTTTTGATATGTTACTGAAGGTTAATTGAAATAATTTGGAAACTTTCCTATGATGTTGCACACAAATTACAAAGCTCTTATTCAAATCAATTGAAAATACTTCAGAAATTATATTGAAATTTATTATACGAGTATTCAGAAGATTGCAAATACTAAAAAGTTAGAATAAAAATTATATATAAAATGTATTTATTATTTTCATTGTACGTTTTTATTTAATATTTACAATCTAATTAATATAATAAATACAATCTAATTAATATAATAATATAGTATATACCCATACAGCACGAAAACATTTCAGAAATATTTCAGAAGTATTTCATCTGACAGATGAAAGCATCTCACAAACATTGCAAAATGTTTCTGCAACAGTTATGAGACAACTCCGGAATAGCAAAATGTCCGCGACACTTGCATTCAAAACCTTATAGAAAGGTTGCCGAAAGGCATAGATCAATCTGCAACCTTTCTGAAATATTGCCGAAAGATTATTAAAATAGCTGAAATTTTTTTGATATGTTACTGAAGGTTAATTGAAATAATTTGGAAACTTTCCTATGATGTTGCACACAAATTACAAAGCTCTTATTCAAATCAATTGAAAATACTTCAGAAATTATATTTAAATTTATTATACGAGTATCAGAAGATTGCAAATACTAAAAAGTTATAATCAAAATTATATATAAAATGTATTTATTATTTTTATTATACGTTTTTATTTAATACTTGCAATCTAATTAATATAATAAATAATATTTTAAATAATATAGTATATACCCATACAGCACGAAAACATTTCAGAAATATTTCAGAAGTATTTCATCTGACAGATGAAAGCATCTCACAAACATTGCAAAATGTTTCTGCAACAGTTATGAGACAACTCCGGAATAGCAAAATGTCCGCGACACTTGCATTCAAAACCTTATAGAAAGGTTGCCGAAAGGTATAGATCAATCTGCAACCTTTCTGAAATATTGCCGAAAGATTATTAAAATAGCTGAAATCTTTTTGATATGTTACTGAAGGTTAATTGAAATAATTTGGAAACTTTCCTATGATGTTGCACACAAATTACAAAGCTCTTATTCAAATCAATTGAAAATACTTCAGAAATTATATTGAAATTTATTATACGAGTATTCAGAAGATTGCAAATACTAAAAAGTTATAATAAAAATTATATATAAAATGTATTTATTATTTTTATTATACGTTTTTATTTAATACTTGCAATCTAATTAATATAATAAATAATATTTTAAATAATATAGTATATACCCATACAGCACGAAAACATTTCAGAAATATTTCAGAAGTATTTCATCTGACAGATGAAAGCATCTCACAAACATTGCAAAATGTTTCTGCAACAGTTATGAGACAACTCCGGAATAGCAAAATGTCCGCGACACTTGCATTCAAAACCTTATAGAAAGGTTGCCGAAAGGCATAGATCAATCTGCAACCTTTCTGAAATATTGCCGAAAGATTATTAAAATAGCTGAAATCTTTTTGATATGTTACTGAAGGTTAATTGAAATAATTTGGAAACTTTCCTATGATGTTGCACACAAATTACAAAGCTCTTATTCAAATCAATTGAAAATACTTCAGAAATTATATTGAAATTTATTATACGAGTATTCAGAAGATTGCAAATACTAAAAAGTTAGAATAAAAATTATATATAAAATGTATTTATTATTTTCATTGTACGTTTTTATTTAACATTTGCAATCTAATTAATACAATAAATATGCTTAATGAAAAAAATACATAATATGTATAAGATGTATATAGATATGCACATACATAGCTAAACCAAGTATTCACCAAGTTTCCCTTTAAAAAGCGTCAATTGTTGGCACATTGACAAAGAGCCATTCTTATATTATATATTTCCCTTTTTCTTCCTCCAAATAGTTGATTAAAAGGAAAGAATTATATAGATGTATAATTCTCTGTTCAACCAACGCTTATATTTGAAAGAAAAAGAGGATACGTGAAGATAATGCATTTTTTTGTCAACTGGTAGCTTCACTAAAGATCGAATACTTGGTCTAGGTATATATAAATAATTTTACTTTTTACAATATTCACATTTTTTCAAATTTATTGCATGTGGTAGGTTTTAGAAACATTTCTGTTGCAACATTTCATATGACATATTGCGGAATCCTTTGAGAAATGTTGCACATGAAATGTGAAATCTTGAAATGATTTTAAAACCTTCCTGAAAGCTCTCTGTATTAATCGGTGCTGTATGGGTAATAAATAATATTTAATCAAGATTCTCGCATCTGTCATTACAATAATGTAACAATAATGTTACTATATAACACTACTGTTTCGTGCCATGCACGCGCAATAGAGATAATACAATCAATGAGTTATGTCAATCAATTCCTTGTAATGCATCGCGGACAAGAGAGGAGAGAAAGAGAGAGACGTATTTTTATCAGCAATGAATATTTACGCACTTCGGTGCGCACCTATCGCTGAATAATTCTGATAAACCGTTCGCTGAATAAACATACGCCACTAGGAAGTCCCTGTGATTGATGTTAAAATTCGGTGAAGGTAAAGTAATGATAATCGCGACCTTGCTTCAGACTATCCGCTCACTTCCCGGTCGCGAGACGAAAGTTATCGCTTACCTTATCGGTGGCATGCCCTCGGAGGTGTAGGTGAGGGTATAGTACAATGGAACGGCCAGGTCACCGATGACCAGCAACACGACGATCAGCCAGGACAGCATGACCGGTAGATAGGTGTTCTTCGCGATGATCTTCGACCTGAACGACAGGGCGATCACGGGACACAGCAAAGCGCCTACGATGCAGTAGACTACGAGGTCCGGCAGGCATTCCTCCATGTTGACCTGAACCAAGATGAGAGCTTGCTTTAAAATCACTCGGCGACGTCGCCTAGATTTTTAGAGACACGCACAAAAAAAGTGATCTTTTATTAATTTACGCAAATCTTGAGAATCTCTTGCAGCAAGCGAGTGCGATTGTGAAAACGGGTAACTTTGATAGATAAATGAGCAGCTCACCGTCGTCAAGATCAGAGTCAAACAATATGCAAATCCGAGCACCAGCTGCAGCAAGACGAATATCGAGAGGTAACCATATTGCAGCCTCCTTTGGTAGATTGTGTACAGCTTTTCTAGGTTCTTGTACTTGAATTGTTTCTGAAAGTGAAAGCTTGCGTGAGATTGTGATCGATTCGCCGTCGACTGCTAAATCACCGCAGATAACCGTGATGTTCCAGATACTCGGGACACAGAAAAGTGCTTACCGCGGCACAACCAAATAGTCGTTAATTTATATAGATATTTCAGTGATTCACGAAAGAAATATAAAGGTATATACACAAGTAACAGACTAAAAAGGGTTATTGTAAATTAATTTTTTCCGATAGAATAATTCATAAAGAAGATTATAAAAATGCGGCTTATTTGTTGTATATAATAATTATATATAATATAATGAAAAAAGTTTTCAGTATTAGTTCTTCAAGTACACATGTACGTGATGCACGATAAAGTATCTTCCGATAGTGATAAAACAAGAAAGTATGCATGTTTGCTAACAATCGATCTCGTAAATATCTCTCCTTGTTTCGAGAATTACGCTAGAGATTTATCGGAAATTTATGTGCACCGTTATCCTTCCGTAATGCGGATATATAAATCAATCTATTGCACTCAAAATGTTGCACACATGTGTTTAGAATTTTTCATGGAACCTGAATATCGCCACTGGCGAGAAATATGAAATCTAGTGTTGCAACCTTCGCAGTCGACGAGGAAGCGAGGAGCTGGGAGGAAATATCTTTCGTCACTAATTCAATATCACCAATTCCGTCAACGTTAAGGGGGGAGCCTGCTTTAGAACGCTGAAAATAAGGTATATTTTACGAATTGTTTTTGGAGAAACTATACAGCGGATCATTATAAAACTTTGATGCATTTATTAGTACATGTTTGAAGATAAACAAAATTATTTTTTGATTTGAATATATCGCCTGTAGAGGTCGTCCTGGAGAAATCTTAGTGCAGCCGCGTCGCCGGCATTGCAAATTGGTGAGCATTCTCCTGCCTCCAAATTTCGTCCAAACTGAAAAATCGAAATATGTTCTCGTTATTTATGAATTCCCATCGTCGATGAACCAAAGAGAGAAGAAAAAAGTTGAAAAGTGCCAAAATGGTGGAGCTTAGAACACAAAAGTACGATTTTTAGACAAAGTTTTTGAACTTTTTCATGCAAAAATAATTGTTTAACTTAACGTTTTTATGAATATTAAAGGTTCATCGACGATGGGAATTCATAATAACGAGAAATATTTCAATTTTCAGTTTGGATGAAATTTGGAGGCAGGAGAATGCTCACCAATTTACAATGCCGGCTGCACTAAGATGCCTGCAGGACGACCTCTACAGGCGATATATTCAAATCAAAAAATAATTTTTTTATCTTTAAACATGTACTAATAAATGCATCACAGTTTTATGCATTTATTAGTACATGTTTGAAGATAAAAAAAATTATTTTTGATTTGAATATATCGCTCGTAGAAGTCGTCCTGGAGAAATCTTAGTGCAGCCGCGTCGCCGGCATTGCAAATTGGTGAGCATTCTCCTGCCTCCAAATTCGTCCAAACTGAAAATTAAATATGTTCTCGTTATTTATGAATTCCCATCGTCGATGAACCAAAGAGAGAAGAAAAAAGTTGAAAAGTGCCAAAATGGTGGAGCTTAGAACACAAAAGTACGAGTTTTAGGCAAAGTTGTTGAACTTTTTCATGCAAAAGTAATTGTTTAACTTAATGTTTTTGTGAATATTAAAGGTTCATCGACGATGGGAATTCATAAATAACGAGAAAATATTTCAATTTTTCAGTTTGGATGAAATTTGGAGGCAGGAGAATGCTCACCAATTTACAATGCCGGCTGCACTAAGATGCCTCCAGGACGACCTCTACGGGCGATATATTCAAATCAAAAAATAATTTTTTTTATCTTTAAACATGTACTAATAAATGCATCACAGTTTTATACATTTATTAGTACATGTTTGAAGATAAAAAAAATTATTTTTGATTTGAATATATCGCTCGTAGAGGTCGTCCTGGAGGCATCTTAGCGCAGCCGCGTCGCCGGCATTGCAAATTGGTGAGCATTCTCCTGCCTCCAAATTTCGTCCAAACTGAAAAATCGAAATATGTTCTCGTTATTTATGAATTCCCATCGTCGATGAACCAAAGAGAGAAGAAAAAAGTTGAAAAGTGCCAAACTGGTGGAGCTTAGAACACAAAAGTACGATTTTTAGACAAAGTTTTTGAACTTTTTCATGCAAAAATAATTGTTTAACTTAATGTTTTTATGAATATTAAAGGTTCATCGACGATGGGAATTCATAAATAACGAGAAAATATTTCAATTTTTCAGTTTGGACGAAATTTGGAGGCAGGAGAATGCTCACCAATTTACAATGCCGGCTGCACTAAGATGCCTGCAGGACGACCTCTACAGGCGATATATTCAAATCAAAAAATAATTTTTTTATCTTTAAACATGTACTAATAAATGCATCACAGTTTTATGCATTTATTAGTACATGTTTGAAGATAAAAAAAATTATTTTTGATTTGAATATATCGCTCGTAGAGGTCGTCCTGGAGAAATCTTAGTGCAGCCGCGTCGCCGGCATTGCAAATTGGTGAGCATTCTCCTGCCTCCAAATTTCGTCCAAACTGAAAAATTAAAATATGTTCTCGTTATTTATGAATTCCCATCGTCGATGAACCAAAGAGAGAAGAAAAAAGTTGAAAAGTGCCAAAATGGTGGAGCTTAGAACACAAAAGTACGATTTTTAGGCAAAGTTGTTGAACTTTTTCATGCAAAAGTAATTGTTTAACTTAATGTTTTTGTGAATATTAAAGGTTCATCGACGATGGGAATTCGTAAATAACGAGAAAATATTTCAATTTTTCAGTTTGGACGAAATTTGGAGGCAGGAGAATGCTCACCAATTTACAATGCCAGCTGCACTAAGATGCCTGCAGGACGACCTCTACAGGCGATATATTCAAATCAAAAAATAATTTTTTTTATCTTTAAACATGTACTAATAAATACATCAAAGTTTTATGCATTTATTAGTACACGTTTGAAGATAAACAAAATTATTTTTTGATTTGAATATATCGCTCGTAGAGGTCGTCCTGGAGAAATCTTAGTGCAGCCGCGTCGCCGGCATTGCAAATTGGTGAGCATTCTCCTGCCTCCAAATTTCGTCCAAACTGAAAAATTAAAATATGTTCTCGTTATTTATGAATTCCCATCGTCGATGAACCAAAGAGAGAAGAAAAAAGTTGAAAAGTGCCAAAATGGTGGAGCTTAGAACACAAAAGTACGATTTTTAGGCAAAGTTGTTGAACTTTTTCATGCAAAAGTAATTGTTTAACTTAATGTTTTTATGAATATTAAAGGTTCATCGACGATGGGAATTCATAAATAACGAGAAAATATTTCAATTTTTCAGTTTGGATGAAATTTGGAGGCAGGAGAATGCTCACCAATTTACAATGCCAGCTGCACTAAGATGCCTGCAGGACGACCTCTACGGGCGATATATTCAAATCAAAAAATAATTTTTTTTATCTTTAAACATGTACTAATAAATGCATCAAAGTTTTATAATGATCCGCTGTATAGTTTCTCCAAAAACAATTCGTAAAATTATACCTTATTTTCAACGTTCTAAAGCAGGCTCCCCCCTTAAGGGCCTTTACATGTATTACACCATGATTTTATATAAAGCAACGGTGACATCAGATTTCCGTGAGTAATAATTTTAGTGAGTAATCGCATATCGGCGCGGAGATGTCCTTTATATCGGAGCAAGAATCTCCTTTTACACCAGAACGCTGTCATTCCGACGTCGGAGGAACGTAAGAGCACACTTTTAGACACACGAAAGCCAGATGCTAAATCGTCGCGCGCTTTTGCATTATACTTTTTAGGATTATCCGTGAATTTTCGCATCAAGATACTGAAATGCCAATCGCACGGAGAGACACCCCTTCGACTCGCGAGTTTTCGGTTTCACTTCCTAGTATGCGTGATGCGCTCACCACTCGATTCCACGTAGACTCCGATATTCTTCCGGATGCGTTTAGACCCTAATTAAAAAAAACGATGATGATTCCAGCAGTCAGATTAATCAGATCGATGAGCTGGCGAACTGGCCATTCACATTCACTTTGCCTTCTTTATCTCGCAAATCGGAGTATTTTCGCAGAGCAACGCGCGCCACGCGTCGACAGGATATCGGAACGTCTCAAGAGATTATGACTCCAATTATTTCGGATTATTTCCCCCGTGAAAAACTTGCTGCGTTCTCCCAACGCGCTCGCTTGCACAATGATTACCGGCGATCTGCATAATCACGCACGCGATAATTATACTACTAAACTCGTAAAAACGATA
>NC_039519.1:8609688-8729677 GCF_003672135.1 Ooceraea biroi
ATTTTAGCTCTACTAAAGATGTGCCTGAAAAGCCGTTCGACTTAATCAAGTCGCAGGAAAAAGATGCGGAACGAATGCGTTTTATCCAAATTTGGATTACAAGCAGCTTTATAACGCAGTGACACAGCTGATTGACATTGTGCCGCAAATACACATCGGTCTACAAGGTTCGCCATTATTTTACATTACCATTATTCGAAAAGTATTATTATTACTGTGAATAGTAAAAAGTGTGTGAAAAAATATTTACTAAAATGAATATTTTAAATTTCTTATTTTTATTATTTCTTTTTTCTTATCGCGATTAAACAAGTTTTGGTCTTACGCATATAATAAGTATAACACAAACTTTTCTAGCATTCGGGAAAGCCTTGCTGCAATGTCTTGCATGCATGCTGCCGTTTCTCGATCACGACCTCATCGACAATTTACCGTACTTAACTGCCAGTACGATATCGATATTCCCTATGGAGCTCCACGAAGAAATTATGAATTATCTCTGTTTTTACATTTTACCGTTTACTATACGTGAGTTCTTTCATTACACACATTTGTATCAAGTATTATTTGAACTTACTGTACGACAAGCAAATTTATCTCTCCTTCTAACAATAAGAGAAAGAGACGAAGTGAGAGTAAAAAGAAAATTTTATTATTTTATCAATAAGCATTTCTGTTGAACGAGAAATTGAATCGCCGACTAGAAAAACAGGTTGACAAAATGTAGAATAATGCATATTTTATATTTTAGTATTAATACACCAGTTTCGAAATTATTAATTTAATTAGATTTAACAGCTTTATTCCTATAATATATTATTCAGCTTAAGTAGCTCGTAGTTGTAGTTACATTATCAATTTTCAATTTAATCATTGAAAGGTAGTGATAGAATCCATTCGTTTTATATTTTATGTGTTTTAACTTTTAGAGAGGCAGGACGAAATTGGAAATGAAAGTGCAGCTAGTCAATCAGTCGCTGCTATTATAATGACAGTCTTTCAATATTCCAATAATGCAGGTATTTTACGTGTGTGTGTGAATGTATTGCATTTTATTTTATATGTACATATATTATTGAAGTAAAAATATATTAAGATTTATAAATGTATTATTTAACAAAACTATCGCACACGCAAATTACACACACACTTTTACGAATCTTTTTGTTTAAAATAAAATTGTCTAATTTTATTCGTGCACAATAATATCTCGGAAGATAACATAATCGAAAATAGGAAATTATCACATTACAGAATTAAGAAAATAATGCAAAAATCTTCGCGATATATTATAGCATTCAAATTAAATAAAGTCGATTGTCACCAAAATTCTTATAAAAATAATAATAAATAAAAGGACTTTTTTCAGCGCATCACTGTCAGTTGGTGGAGTGTCTGATGGCCTTAAAACCGGGTGTTGTAAAGGATATACTTTGCGTTATCGCTTACGGTACTGCACCAGCGAGAGCATCAGCTGCAAAGTTGCTCTTTTACTATTGGCCGTCGTTTAATCCAAATCTATTCGATCGTCGTGCAGTGCTGGTAAAATTTGCCAGTGAGTGTTAAATAGCCGAGATTATTACTCAAACTTCTTGATAATATTTAGTTAGGCGTATGTGTTTTATCCATAAAGGATGCATGTTTAAAGATAGATTATTATTATATACAGGGTGTTTCCTAAGTAAGTAGACAAACTTAAGGAGGCTATTCCTTGGCTTATTTTAAGAAGAAAAGGTCATATAAACATATGTCCTAAACTGCTTTGTTTTCCAAAAAAGTACATCACTGTTTTCGTTCACTTTTCGGATAGCGTGCTTTTGCAGTACGAGTCAACAGCGGTGGGGATGGAGTGGGGATGGTCTCGCGGCGCCGCAAGTGAACACTCGTCTCAGACTGCGCCGCGCGGCCCGCTCCATCCCCACCGCTGTTGACTCGTACTGCAAAAGCACGCTATCCGGCATCACCGCTATCACGTTATCTTCGACGCAAACTTTATTAGTTCCTATTAAGTTTAGTAATTTTATTAATTATGGTAAATTACACAAACGCCGAAATGGCAGATATGCATTTCGTATACGGTCTTGCTAATGGAAACGCTCGTCAAGCAAGACGTATTTACAATGACAGATACTTTTTTTTGGAAAACAAAGCAGTTTAGGACATATTGTTTATATGACCTTTTCTTCTTAAAATAAGCCAAGGAATATCCTCCTTAAGTTTGTCTACTTACTTAGGAAACACCCTGTATATTTAAATGGAGAATATGTTTTAAAATAGAGACTATTACGTTGCAGATGATCTTATACCATTTGTGTGTCAGCGGGATAATTGCCCGAATGCTGGCAACGCCGAAGCCGGTAAGGTTTGCTACGATCATCGTATTTCCATCACTTTCGCTGTCGAATCTCCACCCCCTCTCTACCTTTGTATCGAGTGCGCGAACGAGATTTGTCGGGAGTATCCGAAACAGAAGTTCAACGACATTCTCCGTCCGATGCAACCGGTGTCCATGGTTTGCGAAAGTAAGGTGAGCAAATCGTTGTTGAAATTTGAACAAATCCCGTCGCGCTTTCAACTGCCGCGCGTCTCGCACGAATATTTAAAATATTACTGTACCGTAACGTGAAATCCCCTTGAAATCGCGCAGAACTGCAAGGGAATAAAGGACAAACAGAAGGAACCGAAGGAACAGAAGGAAGAGGACAGATCGGCGTTCAGCATTTGCTTCTCGTCCGAGTGCACGAGCTTCAACGGAAATCATCCGATACGGTATTGCCAAGCGTGTCACAATCATCGCCACGCGAAGAAGAAAAAGTACAACGATCCCGACAAAGACAACGATGGCAGTAATCACATTTATCACACCGCACTCCCTCATATCTCGCAATTGGACTCGCAAGCGCAAACTTACATGGTTCAAGCGATCGTCAGGCAAGCATTTTACCGTTGAGACCTCTTTTCTTTTTTTTTGCGTGTAAGCTTAAGGGGATCCTGGAGTCGTCGGTATTACCGGCGGAATTGGTCGATCTTACTGTACTAATTACTCTTTAATGATTGTATAGAATGAAAAATCCTTCTCCACGATTAAAGTATACAAAGAAATATACCGAGCGAAACTCGACTTTATGTTAAAAACGACAAAAAAATTTACAGTTTTATTATCGGCTTATTGTAACGTCACCTCGTACATTAATGTTCTTAATATAAATGTTTTGCAGTTTGTGTGGCCAAAATTCGATAATCGCAAGGACGGAACAAAATGAAAGAATATGGGGAAGCTTTTAGAAATGAGTTTAGAAGTCTAGTGTAAAAGTAATTAGTGCAGAAAGATTCGTGATCATTTCGTGCCTACGTATGCCTGTGAAATCGTGGCTGAATAAAAAATTGTGATTTTTTTTCCGTTTGGAAAGTTAAGTCCTGCTTTTCACATTACATTATTGTGTACTTTCATCGTGGAAAAGGATTTTTCATTCTGTGAATTCAATAAAAAGAAAATGCAGGAAAATCACCGATTCCGCCGGTAATTCAGACGCCGCGACGGAGTTCACTGGCCACTCCAGGATCCCCTTAAGGGGGGAGCCTGCTTTAGAACGCTGAAAATAAGGTATATTTTACGAATTGTTTTTGGAGAAACTATACAGCGGATCATTATAAAACTTTGATGCATTTATTAGTACATGTTTGAAGATAAAAAAAATTATTTTTGATTTGAATATATCGCTTGTAGAGGTCGTCCTGGAGAAATCTTAGTGCAGCCGCGTCGCCGGCATTGCAAATTGGTGAGCATTCTCCTGCCTCCAAATTTCGTCTAAACTGAAAAATTGAAATATGTTCTCGTTATTTATGAATGCCCATCGTCGATGAACCAAAGAGAGAAGAAAAAAGTTGAAAAGTGCCAAAATGGTGGAGCTTAGAACACAAAAGTACGATTTTTAGGCAAAGTTTTTGAAATTTTTCATGCAAAAATAATTGTTTAACTTAATGTTTTTATGAATATTAAAGGTTCATCGACGATGGGAATTTATAAATAACGAGAAAATATTTCAATTTTTCAGTTTGGATGAAATTTGGAGGCAGGAGAATGCTCACCAATTTACAATGCCTCCAGGACGACCTCTACAGGCGATATATTTAAATAAAAAAATAATTTTTTTTATCTTTAAACATGTACTAATAAATGCATCAAAGTTTTATGCATTTATTAGTATATGTTTAAAGATAAAAAAAATTATTTTTTGATTTGAATATATCGCTTGTAGAGGTCGTCCTGGAGAAATCTTAGTGCAGCCGCGTCGCCGGCATTGCAAATTGGTGAGCATTCTCCTGCCTCCAAATTTCGTCTAAACTGAAAAATTGAAATATGTTCTCGTTATTTATGAATGCCCATCGTCGATGAACCAAAGAGAGAAGAAAAAAGTTGAAAAGTGCCAGAATGGTGGAGCTTAGAACACAAAAGTACGATTTTTAGGCAAAGTTGTTGAACTTTTTCATGCAAAAATAATTGTTTAACTTAATGTTTTTGTGAATATTAAAGGTTCATCGACGATGGGAATTCATAAATAACGAGAAAATATTTCAATTTTTCAGTTTGGATGAAATTTGGAGGCAGGAGAATGCTCACCAATTTACAATGCCTCCAGGACGACCTCTACAGGCGATATATTCAAATAAAAAAATAATTTTTTTATCTTTAAACATGTACTAATAAAGGCATCAGAGTTTTATAATGATCCGCTGTATAGTTTCTCCAAAAAAAAATTCGTAAAATTATACCTTATTTTCAACGTTCTAAAGCAGGTTCCCCCCTTAACGATTCAACACAAATCTTTGTACTTTACAGTTTGCTCCGAGAGGCCGAACCGATAAGTATCGATAGTAATCGGGACATGATGGAAAGTACGAGCAGTACTAACAAGAGTGTAGGATATCCAGGGAGTAGCGGTGGCGGCGGGTTTGGTAGCGCGTTCGGTGGTCACTACGACCCGATGAGCCTGGAGGAACGACAGCTCCTCGGCAGATACGGCGTGTGGCTGCTCGTGGGACTTTGTACCCCGAACAAGGATACCCCGGTTGAAATACTGGGCCGTTTGTTGTCAATGTTATTTCATTGGTTTCATGTCACTGCCTACTGTTTCGATGGTATTGAAAAAAGACTTATACACCTTATCTTTTCTGTTGGTAATTTAACACTTTGCATATATACACTTTACTCAAGTAGACGTAGCCAGACGTAGCGTCGTAGCGTGGTCGGCTAAATATGCGCGATGTACAAGGTATTAAGTGTGTCTCTGTTCATGCCACAACATGACATACGTTTGGCCCTCATTATTGTTCGAGGAAAGATCTCTCACCAAGAGTCATTATTATATATGTTGATGTATAAAATGTTATTATTCCGAAAAAATTAGGCCGGGTACGCCTAGATATTTAGCCGAATTTAATCTATTTTCTATAAATTTAACGTATATAAGAAAGTATTTATACCTGAGAATAAATTCGCTATTAAGAAATGCACGCAATATATCGAGAATACTTGCACACTCGACACATCGATCTATTTTCCACGTGATATATATGATTGAAGATATATATATCCACACAGCACACACACAACATTTATATTTATTAGGTCGGTACACGAGTCATCTTGTCGACTATTGCGATTTTTCTTTATCCAAATGAAACAATCGATATAGCAATCAAAGTACTTTCCATCGTTTTCTACGACTTTTTCTCATCTGTTCGGCAACATGCAAATACCACAAGGTGACTCCTTGAGTCATCGTTTGAGAATTCATTTATCGATCCATCGACAAGAAATTTATGCATCGACCTAACAAATAACCCGCAAAGGGATTGCTTCGCATTGTTGCTTAATTTTAAAAAAAACGTAGAAAATCGGAGAAACGATAAATGAAGGATGTCGACGCATTTATCGTATCTCGTAGATAGTCAGATTAGTAGTTTAAATCATATTTGCATCCTCCTATTGATTTTAATATTTCTTTAGTTTGCCATTATCCAGCTTCTCAAGCGATCGAAAACTATTTCAGGCCAAGCGGAAAGCGCGCTCGAGAAGCTGAAAACGGAGTATGTTTGTACCTGGCTTTCGGAAGTTATGAAAACTCATTACGAAGTATTCATTTCCTGCCTTCTGCCGCATCCTATGGACTATGTCAGAGTTGGAGGTCATTGGTAAGGATTTACTCTGCGTTCTATGAACTAAAGTTTACTGAAATTACGTAATGTGGATTGAGCATAAATGTATAATCTTGAGACTAATTAATTAAATTATACGCACAAAAATTTTTAATTGCAAATTAAATGTAGAAAAGGCAGGGTAATTATGTACTTTAACGGACCCAGCCCCGATGACCTTGACCTTGACATATGTTGTCAAGGTCACCCTCCTCAGTGACCTTGAAGAAGTTTTAGCCGTCGCTCGTTGTTTGTTAAAAAGTTATTAACAAAAGAAGTTTAATAATTTTGCACGAATTTTCAGCTGTCCACGCGAAGCAAGGACTTGAGTTTGACATATATTACAAAGGTCACCTTCCCGAATAACCCGCACTAGGTTTTAGTCGTCGATCGTTGTTTATGAAAAAGTTACTAACAAAAGACATTTCGAAAATATAGTAGTTATTTTGAAAGAACATTGAATATTGAAAGATATAAACGACGAATATGTATATGAACGAAGAAAGGAAAGTCATTTAAAGCAGCGAATTGTTGATATATAGAATAGTTTCTTTTAATATAAGTACAAAGTAGTCTTCACTTTAACCAAAAGCACAAACAGTTAAATACAAAGCATTCTCTGCTTTAACTTGACCTAACCTAACCTAACCTGGTTAGGTTATATTTTCGAAACTGGAGCCCGGAACATTACGCTCGTTTTCAGCCGCTTCGTGGGAGGGCAAAGCATAAAGTGCTTGTCACATATACGTTACATGTATTTTAGTCAAATATATTACAGATTGTGAAGATCCTTACGTTTACAATTCTACTTCCCGTACGTCTTGTCTACTATGATCTTCATTATGCGACAGATATAATGATAAAATACGAAATAAATGAGTGTACCTAATGCAACCGCTACAAAGACCATGCCACCACAAGTGAGCAACCAAGATCCCACAATCTTGTCATACTTGTTACTCTCTTTCGAGGCATAACTACGAGTTCTGATATTTACTTCTTTAAGTGGCCTCTGTTGATTGTTAAATTAACGTCATCACTCAATTCTTGTTAAATGCATACTAGCTGTCGTAAGACTCGACAAAAATTCATTACCTTCGACAGGAGTGAACATTCCTTCAGTGAAGCGTTGTTACACCGTAACAACGTCGTGCCATCGATCTTCGTATTTGTGTAAAATAGTTGTCGGCTGAGTATGCACCTCGTAACATTACATGCTCCTGATATTTTCGCGTGATATCTTGCGATATTCAACATATTGCAATTGGAATAAATGAATGGCGCGACTCGATCATTAAAGTGCAGTCCACGCGGCTAAACCTCTCGAGATACCTCTCGAGTCTCGAGTCAAGATGTGAACTATATAGGCTTCGGTTCACTTAGCGCTACAAATGCTTCAAAACATTTTCCCTCTTTTGTAAATCAGGCTTTACCTAGATTTGCTCCGTCTTCCGTCCGTCATTTTCAATCACTGACCAAGTTTACACGGCAACGTTACTCGGGTTTAAGGGGATGCTGGAGTTGCTAGTGAACTATTTTTTCACTATAGCGATGGTAATTGCAGTTTCGAAAATTCTCTTTATTGCTTGTGCAGAATAAAAAATCCTTTTCCACAAATAAAAATTGTATTGAAATCAAAATTGTGATTTTTTTCCATTTGGAAAGTTAAGTCCTATTTTCCACACTACATTATTGTGTGTACTTTCATCGTGGAAAAGGATTTTTCATTCTGTGAATTCAATAAAAAGATATATTTCTTGAAAAATGCAGGAAAATCACCGATTCCGCCGGTAATACAGACGACTCCAGGATTGCCTTAAATTAAGGGGAAGCTGGAGGTGCTAGTGAACTATTTTTTCACTATAGCGATGGTAATTGCAGTTTCAAAAATTCTTTATTGCTTGTGCAGAATAAAAAATCCTTTTCCACAAATAAAATTTGTATTGAAATCAAAATTGTGATTTTTTTCCATTTGGAAAGTTAAGTCCTATTTTCCACACTACATTATTGTGTGTACTTTCATCGTGGAAAAGGATTTTTCATTCTGTGAATTCAATAAAAAGATATATTTCTTGAAAATGCAGGAAAATCACCGATTCCGCCGGTAATACAGACGACTCCAGGATTGCCTTAAATTAAGGGGAAGCTGGAGGTGCTAGTGAACTATTTTTTCACTATAGCGATGGTAATTGCAGTTTCAAAAATTCTTTATTGCTTGTGCAGAATAAAAAATCCTTTTCCACAAATGAAAATTGTGTTGAAATCAAAATTGTGATTTTTTTTCCATTTGGAAAATTAAGTCCTATTTTCCACACTACATTATTGTGTGTACTTTCATCGTGGAAAAGGATTTTTCATTCTGTGAATTCAATAAAAAGATATATTTCTTGAAAAATGCAGGAAAATCACCGATTCCGCCGGTAATACAGACGACTCCAGGATTGCCTTAAATTAAGGGGAAGCTGGAGGTGCTAGTGAACTATTTTTTCACTATAGCGATGGTAATTGCAGTTTCAAAAATTCTTTATTGCTTGTGCAGAATAAAAAATCCTTTTCCACAAATAAAATTGTATTGAAATCAAAATTGTGATTTTTTTTCCATTTGGAAAGTTAAGTCCTATTTTCCACACTACATTATTGTGTGTACTTTCATCGTGGAAAAGGATTTTTCATTCTGTGAATTCAATAAAAAGATATATTTCTTGAGAAATGCAGGAAAATCACCGATTCCGCCGGTAATACAGACGACTCCAGGATTGCCTTAAATTAAGGGGAAGCTGGAGGTGCTAGTGAACTATTTTTTCACTATAGCGATGGTAATTGCAGTTTCAAAAATTCTTTATTGCTTGTGCAGAATAAAAAATCCTTTTCCACAAATGAAAATTGTGTTGAAATCAAAATTGTGATTTTTTTTCCATTTGGAAAATTAAGTCCTATTTTCCACACTACATTATTGTGTGTACTTTCATCGTGGAAAAGGATTTTTCATTCTGTGAATTCAATAAAAAGATATATTTCTTGAAAAATGCAGGAAAATCACCGATTCCGCCGGTAATACAGACGACTCCAGGATTGCCTTAAATTAAGGGGAAGCTGGAGGTGCTAGTGAACTATTTTTTCACTATAGCGATGGTAATTGCAGTTTCAAAAATTCTTTATTGCTTGTGCAGAATAAAAAATCCTTTTCCACAAATGAAAATTGTGTTGAAATCAAAATTGTGATTTTTTTTCCATTTGGAAAATTAAGTCCTATTTTCCACACTACATTATTGTGTGTACTTTCATCGTGGAAAAGGATTTTTCATTCTGTGAATTCAATAAAAAGATATATTTCTTGAAAAATGCAGGAAAATCACCGATTCCGCCGGTAATACAAACGACTCCAGGATTGCCTTAAATTAAGGGGAAGCTGGAGGTGCTAGTGAACTATTTTTTCACTATAGCGATGGTAATTGCAGTTTCAAAATTCTTTATTGCTTGTGCAGAATAAAAAATCCTTTTCCACAAATAAAATTGTATTGAAATCAAAATTGTGATTTTTTTCCATTTGGAAAATTAAGTCCTATTTTCCACACTACATTATTGTGTGTACTTTCATCGTGGAAAAGGATTTTTCATTCTGTGAATTCAATAAAGATATATTTCTTGAAAAATGCAGGAAAATCACCGATTTCGCCGGTAATACAGACGACTCCAGGATTGCCTTAAATTAAGGGGAAGCTGGAGTTGCTAGTGAACTATTTTTTCACTATAGCGATGGTAATTGCAGTTTCGAAAATTCTCTTTATTGCCTGTGCAGAATAAAAAATCCTTTTCCACAAATAAAAATTGTATTGAAATCAAATTGTGATTTTTTTCCATTTGGAAAGTTAAGTCCTATTTTCCACACTACATTATTGTGTGTACTTTCATCGTGGAAAAGGACTTTTCATTCTGTGAATTCAATAAAAAGATATATTTCTTGAAAAATGCAGGAAAATCACCGATTCCGCCGGTAATACAGACGACTCCAGGATTGCCTTAAATTAAGGGGAAGCTGGAGGTGCTAGTGAACTATTTTTTCACTATAGCGATGGTAATTGCAGTTTCGAAAATTCTCTTTATTGCCTGTGCAGAATAAAAAATCCTTTTCCACAAATAAAAATTGTATTGAAATCAAATTGTGATTTTTTTCCATTTGGAAAGTTAAGTCCTATTTTCCACACTACATTATTGTGTGTACTTTCATCGTGGAAAAGGATTTTTCATTCTGTGAATTCAATAAAAAGATATATTTCTTGAAAAATGCAGGAAAATCACCGATTTCGCCGGTAATACAGACGACTCCAGGATCGCCTTAAATTAAGGGGAAGCTGGAGTTGCTAGTGAACTATTTTTTCACTATAGCGATGGTAATTGCAGTTTCGAAAATTCTCTTTATTGCCTGTGCAGAATAAAAAATCCTTTTCCACAAATAAAAATTGTATTGAAATCAAATTGTGATTTTTTTCCATTTGGAAAGTTAAGTCCTATTTTCCACACTACATTATTGTGTGTACTTTCATCGTGGAAAAGGACTTTTCATTCTGTGAATTCAATAAAAAGATATATTTCTTGAAAAATGCAGGAAAATCACCGATTCCGCCGGTAATACAGACGACTTCAGGATTGCCTTAAATTAAGGGGAAGCTGGAGGTGCTAGTGAACTATTTTTTCACTATAGCGATGGTAATTGCAGTTTCGAAAATTCTCTTTATTGCTTGTGCAGAATAAAAAATCCTTTTCCACAAATAAAAATTGTATTGAAATCAAAATTGTGATTTTTTTCCATTTGAAAAGTTAAGTCCTATTTTCCACACTACATTATTGTGTGTACTTTCATCGTGGAAAAGGATTTTTCATTCTGTGAATTCAATAAAAAGATATATTTCTTGAAAAATGCAGGAAAATCACCGATTCCGCCGGTAATACAGACGACTCCAGGATCACTTTAAATTAAGGGGAAGCTGGAGTTGCTAGTGAACTATTTTTTCACTATAGCGATGGTAATTGCAGTTTCGAAAATTCTCTTTATTGCTTGTGCAGAATAAAAAATCCTTTTCCACAAATGAAGTATAGATAGAAAGAAAGTCCGCTCTACAGGACTTTATACTCAAAATGGAAAAAAGTTAAAAACTTGCATTTGTCTTTTCTAACTTTTTTCCATTTTGAATATAAAGTCCTGTAGAGCGGGCTTTCTTTCTGTCTATACTTCATTTGTGGAAAAGGATTTTTTATTCTGCACAAGCAATAAAGAAAATTTTCGAAACTGCAATTACCATCGCTATAGTGAAAAAATAGTTCACTAGCAACTCCAGCATCCCCTTAATAACATCCGTAGTTCTAAAACTGTCCAATTACAACTATTCTCCTGAAGAATGGAATGACTGTGATTGGCCAACCTTATAACTACGGATGTTATTAAACCCGATTAACGTTGCCGTGTAATGGCACTCACTGTGTTTACATTTGCTGTCAATTTCTTCCTGGTTTTGGCATAAAAATACATAAGTACATATGGACACTGTCAACTTGCAATTAGGCAAGAGGAGGAGTCTTGAGATTGGACGCAGAGAGGAATTACAGGCACGATTTCGACTGGATTCCAATTCTGCCGAATTTTTTATTATCTGATGGAGTTGCGTCCTTTCGATGGTCGTTGCAAGCGCTGAACATCTACAGTTCACGTCAACATCAGAGGACTTGATTACATGTATCGGTACAACTTGCGAATTGCATGCTTTGACATAGACAACAGTTGCGACGATGGGTTATTGCATCGTAAGTGGTTGCAGCAATCGCAGTAGTAACAAGAGGAAAAATTGGGAACAGTTGGAGAAAGAAAATAATCATAACAAATTTTCTTTTCACCTGTAAGTGAAATATGCAATATAAATTTCGAGGTTATGCAAACTTTGCGTGTTTTTTTTTTAATTTGTTAAATAATAAATATTTTCTTACCCCAAGCGCGTAAATTTTTCAGATTTCCCAAAGATCCTGACAAATGTAACAAGTGGCTGGAAGCGTTAGGCTTGAAAAATTGGTACCCTTGTAAAACAGCGGCAGTTTGCTCCGCACATTTCAAAGAAGAAGATTACGAGCCAAATCTTGCGTTAAAAAGATTGAAGAAAGATGCTGTTCCATATGTACGTACACATCTGAAATAATACCAATTAGTATATTTGTTTACTATAATATACAGGGTGTTTCCTAAGTAAGTAGACAAACTTAAGGAGGATATTCCTTGGCTTATTTTAAGAAGAAAAGGTCATATAAACATATGTCCTAAACTGCTTTGTTTTCCAAAAAAATGTACATCACTATTTTCGTTCACTTTTCGTTTATTATAGAACAGTTTGTGTTATTGCAAATGAAACAAATGAAAAACAATAGTAACCAAAAAGAAAAATTATAACGAAAAAGAAAATAGTAACTAAAAAGAAAAATAATAACATCACAGTAACTGCTGAAAATGTCCACCTGCAGCCATGATACACGCCTCAACTCTCCTTTCCATTGATTGACGTACACGCTCAAAAATACCTGGAGTGTTACGTATTCTTTCACATCCATCTATTATGCGATTTCTGAGACCTTCTTCATTTTGAATAGGTGTAGCGTAAACTAAAGATTTAAGCTGTTCCCATAGAAAAAAATCTACTGGATTTAAGTCTGCTATCCGAAAAGTGAACAGTGATGTACTTTTTTTGGAAAACAAAGCAGTTTAGGACATATGTTTATATGACCTTTTCTTCTTAAAATAAGCCAAGGAATATCCTCCTTAAGTTTGTCTACTTACTTAGGAAACACCCTGTATATATATAATAAATAACATTTTTGCTTTTTAGTTGCCTACAAAGGAAGCTTTAGGAAAAACAGAAAGTATCATACAGCATAAAGCTCCTATTGAAAAAAGCTTGGCAACTGTCAAAGTTGGTGAGTACAAGATACTTTATTGTTACTATAAACTCTCTAAAAAATTGTGCTTTGTTACTGCATTATACGCTGATGAAATATCTGATGACAACTATTATTTGTAGGAACTGGCAACAAGGAAATCTTGATCTCAACGGATGAAATCGCAAATACTCACGATATCACGTTACAAAATGCCTCTAACACGGTGCACCGGCCGACAAGTATTCTTCCCGAAAGAATATCCAATTCTTCTAGCAACGCTCCATTAGAAAAAACTTACATGAAAGATCTGCAATTGTTGAGAAGAAAATTGTACGACACAACGTACAGTGAGAGGAAAGCTAAGAAAGAAGTTTATAGGTTAAGAATAACTTTAAAGGAATTAAAGAAGCGTGACTTAATCCCAATGAATAATTGTGACTTTCTACAGCTTTTGAGCGACTGCATAAAAGAATTGCTGAAATGTGAGCTGAGAAAGCACAAATGCTTACCGGTATACTTGAAGATCAATTGAAGAACAAGATGTACCCATTTATTCTTTTCTATCGTATACAGACGCACAGTCGTAAGCATTTTTACTGCGTCATGTATTCATATATCAGTTTTGATTACTATATTCAGTACAAACGTACCAGGAAATAATTTGTAATTTCTAAGTAACGTAGAGTTTTTTTTATGCAAGAAGCAATTATCAATATTTTCCATGCGCATATTCTTTTTCAAATTCGACCTTACAATTTTCTGAAAGCTCCAAAAATCAAGAGCTATCTCCTAGAATCAAAATATAATTCACAGAGTCATAGGTTGATGCTGTAGGTACACGATAATAATCCTTGTGCTTATTTGCGCAGGAAGGGAACCCATCCCTTGACACAAGCTCCTCTTTCATGCATTAACAAAAAAATCAAACTCTTGACAATTAAATTTTCTAAGGTTAAAAATTATTTAATTGTAAAATTTTGTAAATGTTATAAACTTGTAAAAATTGTATATTAATTAATATTCTTAAAATATATAAACAAAATAATTCAGGCAGGTAGAAATTATTTGATGTGAACCCTCGTTGGCATATTGATGAACCACCAGTTGAACACACTGGTTCATACCCATACAGCACGAAAAGATTTCAGAAATATTTCAGAAGTATTTCATCTGACAGATGAAAGCATCTCATAAATATTGCAAAATGTTTCTGCAACAGTTATGAGACAACTCCGGAATAGCAAAATGTCCGCGACACTTGCATTCAAAACCTTATAGAAAGGTTGCCGAAAGGCATAGATCAATCTGCAACCTTTCTGAAATATTGCCGAAAGATTATTAAAATAGCTGAAATCTTTTTGATATGTTACTGAAGGTTAATTGAAATAATTTTGAAACTTTCCTATGATGTTGCACACAAATTACAAAGCTCTTATTCAAATCAATTGAAAATACTTCAGAAATTATATTTAAATTTATTATACGAGTATCAGAAGATTGCAAATACTAAAAAGTTATAATCAAAATTATATATAAAATGTATTTATTATTTTTATTGTACGTTTTTATTTAATATTTGCAATCTAATTAATATAATAAATATGCTTAATGAAAAAAATACATAATATATATAAGATGTATATAGATATGCACATACATAGCTAAACCAAGTATTCACCAAGTTTCCCTTTAAAAAGCGTGAATTGTTGGCACGTTGACAAAGAGCCATTCTTATATTATATATTTCCCTTTTTCTTCCTCCAAATGGTTGATTAAAAGGAAAGAATTATATAGATGTATAATTCTCTGTTCAACCAACGCTTATATTTGAAAGAAAAAAAGGATACGTGAAGATAATGCATTTTTTTGTCAACCGGTTAGCTTCACTAAAGATCGAATACTTGGTCTAGGTATATATATATATATATATATAATTTTACTTTTTACAATATTCACATTTTTTCAAATTTATTGCACGTGGTAGGTTTTAGAAACATTTCTGTTGCAACATTTCGTATGACATATTGCGGAATCCTTTGAGAAATGTTGCATATGAAATGTGAAATCTTGAAATGATTTTAAAACCTTCTTGAAAGCTTTCTGTATTAATCGGTGCTGTATGGGAAAGAATTATATAGATATATAATTCTCTGTTCAACCAACGCTTATATTTGAAAGAAGAAAAGGATACGTGAAGATAATGCATTTTTTGTCAACCGGTTAGCTTCACTAAAGATCGAATACTTGGTCTAGGTATATATATATAATTTTACTTTTTACAATATTCACATTTTTTCAAATTTATTGCACGTGGTAGGTTTTAGAAACATTTCTGTTGCAACATTTCGTATGACATATTGCGGAATCCTTTGAGAAATGTTGCATATGAAATGTGAAATCTTGAAATGATTTTAAAACTTCCTGAAAGCTTTCTGTATTAATCGGTGCTGTATGGGAAAGAATTATATAGATGTATAATTCTCTGTTCAACCAACGCTTATATTTGAAAGAAAAAAAGGATACGTGAAGATAATGCATTTTTTTGTCAACCGGTTAGCTTCACTAAAGATCGAATACTTGGTCTAGGTATATATATATAATTTTACTTTTTACAATATTCACATTTTTTCAAATTTATTGCACGTGGTAGGTTTTAGAAACATTTCTGTTGCAACATTTCGTATGACATATTGCGGAATCCTTTGAGAAATGTTGCATATGAAATGTGAAATCTTGAAATGATTTTAAAACCTTCTTGAAAGCTTTCTGTATTAATCGGTGCTGTATGGGAAAGAATTATATAGATATATAATTCTCTGTTCAACCAACGCTTATATTTGAAAGAAAAAAAGGATACGTGAAGATAATGCATTTTTTGGTCAACCGGTTAGCTTCACTAAAGATCGAATACTTGGTCTAGGTATATATATATAATTTTACTTTTTACAATATTCACATTTTTTCAAATTTATTGCACGTGGTAGGTTTTAGAAACATTTCTGTTGCAACATTTCGTATGACATATTGCGGAATCCTTTGAGAAATGTTGCATATGAAATGTGAAATCTTGAAATGATTTTAAAACTTCCTGAAAGCTTTCTGTATTAATCGGTGCTGTATGGGAAAGAATTATATAGATGTATAATTCTCTGTTCAACCAACGCTTATATTTGAAAGAAAAAAAGGATACGTGAAGATAATGCATTTTTTTGTCAACCGGTTAGCTTCACTAAAGATCGAATACTTGGTCTAGGTATATATATATAATTTTACTTTTTACAATATTCACATTTTTTCAAATTTATTGCACGTGGTAGGTTTTAGAAACATTTCTGTTGCAACATTTCGTATGACATATTGCGGAATCCTTTGAGAAATGTTGCATATGAAATGTGAAATCTTGAAATGATTTTAAAACCTTCCTGAAAGCTTTCTGTATTAATCGGTGCTGTATGGGTATGTACGGTCCTTAGCGAAGCCGAGTGTATCCGATGCGAAGGTCGAGATTAGCCGAGGTGTCTGTACTGCTCCAGCGCACACGTCGGACACTTTCCGTAAAAATCTTAACGTGTGTGTTCCTTGATATTTCCATGTCGATGAGTTCTAGACGCGTATATGTCGTAGATTGTATATTTGTGTGAATCGTGCCGCGGCATTTACTCTTTTTCGCACGACCAGGAATAAGGAATGTTTAGGTTATGGCTTCGTCGCCGGATATTAAATTAAAAGAGAGATTAGATGCTAGTTTCAAAGACACCGCAGCTCTGAGCGCGTTATGGAGAAATATCGCTTTCGGTACGTCGTTTACATACAGTTGTTATAAACATTTTTAATTCGAAACATACGTCGTTCACGTGCTCCACGATATTAAGAAATCATAACTTATTAAGTTATTTTTAATTCGAAACACGTCGTCCACGTGTTCCACGATATTAAGAAATAATTGATTAAATTAAATAATGAGAGATTAAGTTTTTCTTTTTTATTCAAATAATACTCCTTATCACCAGTGAATCAATATATATAGAAATTTATTTATTCGACCACAAACTGGTTATACAATGATGACAAATCACGCAACGTTTCGACCCAACTATTTCGGTCCTTCTCAAGCGTGAAAAACCCCCAAACTTTAGTTTTACATAAAAGTCGCTTTCTAAAAGGAAAATAAAAAATGAATATTAAACTTATAAATGATACCATTAAATACAGTGTCCAAGTGTAATAAACTTACTGGCAGAAAACAACTTTACAAACACTCAGATTAACAAGAGAACGTGTCACACACCACAGCAGATGAAACACAAATGAGAGAGAGAAGCCAGTCAACAAGCAAAACAAAGTCAAATCTCGAAAACAGTCATCAAACACATTTAAAAATAGAGTCATATATACAAGGAAGATTATTGTCTTTTTGAACATTAATAGAATTGTCATTACATTTGATAAAACACATTTCCGCGATCTCTCTCTTCCTGCGATTACTTGCCTGATGTAAAACTTTAGTATTACACCAATCAAAATTATGGTTATGACACAGTCTATGATTGCTAACCACCGACTGGCAGCTAACATTCTTCTTGATATCACAAATATGTTTCTTTTTTATATTTACTTTATGTTATTTTAATAAAGACAGTTTTTTTCTTTGATTACGTTACTCCATATCTCATGTGCATATAACTTTTAATTCATCTCTCGTACAGTGTTTCTTGATTTAATGAGTATATCAAAACTCACTAATATGTATTAATTAGTGTTAATTAAAAAACTCTAGGATTATGTTGTAGCGACTACTGAAAGATTTTGTTTCAGACATAGAATCAGGTTCTATGAAGTTCTTGACGGTTGTGGAGACTCTAGGCTCCTACATCACAGACCAAGATAATGTCACAAGAGGAAAAGGAATTACAGTCCTCTCTTCTGTCCTGTCGCAGTTGTCGCAAGACTATCTCACCGAATTAGAATTACAGTACATCGTAGCATTTTATTGTGACAGAATGAAGGATCATCATAGCATAATACCACCAGTGTTAAATGGTGTTCTAGCGATTGTAAGCATATTTATTTTTAAATATTTTTCACATTGTTTTCTGCCTAATTCTTACTTGCGTATTTTCTTCCAGGCAAATATGACTCGTTTACCTCAAAGTGCACCGTCGTCCCTGTTAAGAGCGATATTTGAAAATGTTCAGTGCCAATCTCAGCTGTTCGCGGAACGTCAGACTGTATACTTAATATTTAAAAGTTTCGTCGAAAACAAGTTAGACTATCTGAAATCTATGGGGCCAGATTTAGTTTATGGTATTATTAGCTCTATCGATGGCGAAAGAGATCCAAAGAACCTTATGTTATTGTTTGGTATACTGTCGCAGTTTATAAAAGAATTTCCATTGGGTCACTTAACCGAAGAGACGTTTGAAGTTTTGGCATGCTATTTCCCAGTTGATTTTAATCCTGTAATTATATTACCAATTTCTTTCCTCTATTTCATGTTCATAACATTTTTAACACGCACGCATACATGTATATATTATAAATATTTTACAAACATGTTTTGCAGACCGACACAGAAAATCTGAGTGTGACTCGGGAAGATTTGGCAGAGAGTTTGGCACCTTGCTTGTGCGCTACTCCAGAATTCGCAAATTATTGCATACCTCTCATAATCGATAAACTATATTCGACCCTCAGGGTTGCTAAGCTCGATTCCTTACATTTGTTACGCGATGGCGTTCCAACATTTGGGTCATCAAGAATGAAACAGTATTTGCCAGAATTATGGATAATTCTACAGAAAGAGATTCTGTCGGGGAGAGACGCGGAGGTAAAAGACGCTGCATTGGAAGC
Organism: Ooceraea biroi; assembly: GCF_003672135.1. NCBI lineage: Eukaryota > Metazoa > Arthropoda > Insecta > Hymenoptera > Formicidae > Ooceraea > Ooceraea biroi. The sequence goes on from NC_039519.1 coordinate 8,628,655, forward strand.
AATAGCGTCTCTAGTTAAAGTTTTATCGGACGACGAAGCTACCTGCAAGGATTTTATCAACAAAATAATCGCCGACATAAAATCGTCGTTGCACGATGTGCAGCTTAGTTTGTACAGGCCTGCCCAAAAATTATTGGAGACAATGGCGACGGTTAGTAAAGCGATATGCGTGCAAATTTTGCAAGCTGTCGTACCTTTGTGCATCGGACAATATTCCACTAAGATCTCATCGAACGACAAAATTGTATTGATAGATACCTTAAATAGTTTCATGGGAATATGTTCCAATCATGAATTTAGCATTCAAGGTAAGTTGGTTAGTAAAACTGGCAAAATGTGAGCGTTTTATATTTCCTACTGCATCGCTGTTTTATTATTATTATTTATTAAACTGTAACGTGTTATTAATATGTTCCACAAATGTTGCGCACTATATAAATGGATCGAAATTTAATCCAGATATTCCAGAATTAGCATGGGCGAACATACCTCAAACATATCTGGACGATTTAACGGTAGAAAACATCGAACTAAAAAGTAAAGTGTGTCTTGGTCTAACGCTGCAAAAGGCACACTTGAACGATGTACAACGCTCTGTGGTATATAACGCGATATGCAATGAGATTGAGGCAGGGCGCGATGAGATACAAGCTGTATGTCATGCAACTATTATAGATTTTGCTGCGTTACACCCTCAAGAAATATCGTTGTTAGTTGAAGAGAGATTGTTATCGAACATGGGTGAGTTGAATATCAAATATTAACTGTGCTTGATATGAACTAATTTATGACGAGAGATATATCAGGAAATGTATAGAAGGTGCAATAATATTACTGCAATGTTTCAGATGAAGCGAACATAGAATTGCTGAAGCGTAAGATAAAGGCTTTGCTAGCTATCGCAAAACTCCAGAAATTAGGATGCGCAATTCTCCGAAAAATAGTTGCGATGTTGACGAATGATACTAACGTCGAAATATGCATCACGATATTGCTCAATATTCAGAAATTGATTACTTCGAGAACATTTGATTTTAACGCGCATCAGTTTTTGTATCAGGAATGCCACGTTATCGATAAATTAACTTCGTACAAGACGGATGTCGCCGGTCACAAAATGCTGATATCTAATGTCTGCCAATTAATTGCACGAAATCTCACGATCGAGGAGCAACGCGCGATTGTAGCGAAGTACGCCGCAGCTTTGAGCACAAGGATTCGCGACACTGACGTACGCGTGGACGCAATAATGAATCTTTTAATTCCTCTGCGAAGAGATATCAACTTGAATATTAACAGGGACATGGTGGGAAATCTGTACGACCTGGCGATTAGCAGTTCTAGCGTGGACATGAATGAAGCAACGTGTAAATTCTTATCCGTTTTATTAAATAAAATGGAGGCGGCAGATCTTGACGAAATTGTACCTTATCTCGAAGACAAGCTAAGCAGCAACTTAAAAACAGATATCGCCATTGAACTGAAGCAGCATGCAGTTAGCTTTTACATTTGGATGACTAAGGCACTTATCACGAGGGGATATTGGAAGTCACAGTACTTTTTAGAAAGTGTACGTGTAACTGATGATAAATCTTTAATGCAAATTATGAATTACGATAGATAAAATTATTAATGCTTTAATTTAATTATTAATTTATTTATTTGTACAGATTACGCAGCTACTAACTCACGATGAAGTAGGTCGATTTGTAGGTGAACAGTATCAAATTTTAGTGAGCAAGCATGAAGACATTTTAACAGCAGAAAATTTCTGCACTGTAAAAATGTTTTATAAACAAAGGGTGTTCGAATATTTGTTGCAACAAAATGTTAATTTTACAAGTTCAATGAGACAGAATTATCTCATTGCCTTGGTACATTCGCTGAAACAAATGCCTGAAGAATTGTTATTTTTGCATCTGGCCAAGGTATATTTATCACTAAATTCACTAGCAATAGAAAGAATATTTCTATAACAAATAAGATTGTTATTAACATGTATTTTCTACTAGTTAGTGCCACTGTTGATCGAGTCTCTGACTCTCAGTGATGAGCACCTAGTTCTCTGGTCACTGACGTCGCTAAAACTCTTGCTCGATACCAAGCACGATATATTCTCTGACAATATACAGTGCGTCATACCAAGACTCTTGCAATTATCGACACATCGAATGATGGTAATTAACTGCGCAATATTAGACTTTGCAGTTTTGTAAATTTTAATCATCGTTCATTTTTATATGTTCCAATGTTAACAGGATGCGAGGGTTGCAGCTCTGGAGTGCCTAGCACGTTACACCAATTATTCCATTATTTTAATTAACCCGTACAAGCAAGTGGTACTGGACAAGCTGGGAATAATTATCGACGATCGTAAACGTCTAGTTCGAAAAGCTGCTGTAGATGCGAGAACGCGTTGGTTCATAGCGGGTGCATCTGGAGATGGAAAAGAATAAATGCTATTGCATCTTATGTAAACGCGTCTAACATTATTTTGACGATTTTACAAATAGTTTGCTCCTTACTTTATATATTTCGAAAAATATAAATTTTTTATTGTTGACTATTAACACGTTATAATCTATAAATTGGTGTATATATTCTTTACTTATGCGTCCACGATATGTTTTATTCATGTCGATTTTCCTACATATATACAGGGTGTTTCCTAAGTAAGTAGACAAACTTAAGGAGGATATTCCTTGGCTTATTTTAAGAAGAAAAGGTCATATAAACATATGTCCTAAACTGCTTTGTTTTCCAAAAAAAAGTACATCACTGTTTTCGTTTACTTTTCGTTTATTATAGAACAGTTTATGTTATTGCAAATGAAACAAATGAAAAACAATAGTAACCAAAAAGAAAAATTATAACGAAAAAGAAAATAGTAACTAAAAAGAAAAATAATAACATCACAGTAACTGCTGAAAATGTCCACCTGCAGCCATGATACTGCAGTGCTGTACTTTTTTTGGAAAACAAAGCAGTTTAGGACATACGTTTATATGACCTTTTCTTCTTAAAATAAGCCAAGGAATATCCTCCTTAAGTTTGTCTACTTACTTAGGAAACACCCTGTATAAAGTCCCTGATACCTTTCTTAATTAAATAAAGAATTGATTTTAGTAAATGGATTAGAATCACAGCTAGCCTAGATGTGCTCAGTGCAGCGCAAGCATGGCAGATGGTGAGAATATACGATTGTATATTATATTTTATTTATCTATTTTTATACGAATATTACTTCAAAAAAATATTTTCTCTCTCTCTCTCTTCCTTCCTATTTTTTAAAATAAATCTAAAATACAAAAAGTATTAATTAAATATAAAACATTGATAATATAAGAACGATAATGATAATGAAACGTTCTTTCATTAGCTGTATTTAAAATATATTTTATATATTTTATTTATTTTTGATAAATATATTTCTATGTGCAATATGCGCGCGTGTGTGTACACGCAGGTATGGCGAAAAATGGTGCATACAAATATGACGATGGTACAAAATACATTGGAGATTGGAATCGTAAAGGATTGAAACACGGTGCTGGTCTATTAGTACTTCCGGACGGGACACGATACGAGGGTGCATTTCAGAATGGATTATGTTCCGGCTTGGGAGTTATTATATTCCCCGACGGAGCAAAGTAAGTATTACATATAATATTATATGTATGTAGAAAAATGTTAACATTTTTTTCTCTTAGATACGAAGGAGAATTTATGCAAGGATGGTTCCATGGCCACGGCGTATTTTGGAGGGCCGACGGAATGAAATTTGAAGGGGAATTTCGTGGAGGTCGCGTTTGGGGCTTAGGTAGGCTTTAGTGTGATCCAATTGTAACTAATTATTATATCTCTTTACTTTTTTATGAATTATTTGAAATATTTTGATGAACATTTAGATAGAAATTACTTTTCCAACATACATAATTTTTTAAATTGTATTTATGATTTCCTTGACAACTGTAGGTTTAGTGACTTATGCTGATGGATCGCATGGTTTTCCAAGAAATGAAGGCTTCTTTCAAGATTGTAGATTAGTGAGGCGACGCCGTTGTCCGGATATAATACAGAAAGCGGAAAAGATTTCCATGATGGCGCGCGCTCGGTGCAGTTAAGCTGAAATAAGGGATCGTAGATGTACAGATACTAATGAACAAACAGGATGTACGTAGTTTCCATCTATATTAATCCATACTTGTAACATTGGTATTAATTTAACAGAAAGAAATAAAGGGTATTTCTGGATTAATACATCTTGAATATTAAATATATTTTATATGTTTAAATTATATAAATAATATAATATTTCTTTTTTAAACTTTAATTTTTTTATATTATCAAATATTTGTTTGTTTGTCAACTTGTCTGGTTTTATCTATAAAATTTTACTTTGCATACAATTTTTCAAGAAATTGCTACGTGACCAAAGAAATAAAAAATATAAATCTTTACAAATTATATTCATGTACGATCAAAAGCGCAGTCAATGTTTACAATGCCAGTTCCTGAAATCCAGAACGAAATGTACATAATTATGACGAGTTACGCCCCAAAGAAAAAGTTTGAGGGGGAACAGCAAGGCTAGACCACTTTCCGCTCTCAATTCGAAGGGGCGTGGCCCAGCCGGATGTTCCAGTTTTGAAGACAAAGGTGCGGCAAGCGTTCACACAAGATTGATTTTTATAAAGTTTGCATATAATGTTATTATTCTTTATGCCAATTTCATGTAATTTTAATTTTCTCCACATATTCTTTTTTTCTTTACTCTAGTTTCTTCCACCGTATTTACGTGAAAACCATCTTCAAAAATTTTGGAATATAATATATTTATAATATACAATTTTAATATACATTATTTTTAATAAAAATACACATTGAGTATATTTAAGGATATAATAAGGATTAGATTTCAATCGTCGTGTCAACTAGCAATTACTATCAGAATGCCAAAAGTGTTTTCAAACGAGGAATACACCGATATTCATTTCGTGTACGGATTCTGTGACGGAAATGCACGAGCTGCCGTACGAGAGTATCAACGTAGATTTCCTAACAGGAGAGCACCAGATAGATTTAAAGCAACGAATTACTAATTCAGTTACTGAGATGCAACCAAATTTTCAGGAATGTCGTACCGTAACAAATTCTGTACTACGTCGATGTCTAGCTTGTATCGATGCGCAAGGACAACATTTTGAAATGCGTCACTAAATCATCGCGTAGATAATTTTTATTTTTGTGAAAACATCCGTTGTTACTTATCTCATATTTCTTTTCAATATTGGTTTATAACTTTGTAATGAAGCATTTCTAAGCAAACTCGATACAAGAATTTTTTCTTATTTCCACTAGTAGAATATGCTCCCGCAATTTGTCGGTTAAAACCCGGGACACCCTGTATACAGGGTGTTTCCTCTAACTGTAGCACTTAGAATATCTCTGCTTCCTTTGATGATATGAAAAAAGTCAAAGGACGAAAATTGTTCGATTCAAAGAGACTAGTACTCTGGTAAGAAAATTATTTTTTTAATGTGACCTTTCACAAGATATCAAGGTCATGAACATTTTTTTGAACGAGATGGTATATTTTCCTTAGCGAAATGATGTAGCTTGTAAAAAAACAAATTCAACCATACAGAATATGTTGACCTTCATTTGCACGGAACATACTCAACGAATCGTTTCCTGATCGCTGGGTTGGACGTGGTGGAAGAATTTCTTGGCCGGCTCGATCACCAGATCTTACGCCTCTTGATTTTTATTTATGGGCAAGTTTAAAAAATAAAGTTTACAGTACAGAAGTAATCTCGCTTGAAGATTTAAAGCAACGAATTACTAATTCAGTTACTGAGATGCAACCAAATTTTCAGGAATGTCGTACCGTAACAAATTCTGTACTACGTCGATGTCTAGCTTGTATCGATGCGCAAGGACAACATTTTGAAATGCGTCACTAAATCATTGCGTAGATAATTTTTATTTTGTGAAAAAATCCGTTGTTACTTATCTCATATTTCTTTTCAATATTGGTTTATAACTTTGTAATGAAGCATTTCTAAGCAAACTCGATACAAGAATTTTTTCTTATTTCCACTAGTAGAATATGCTCCCGCAATTTGTCGGTTAAAACCCGGGACACCCTGTATACAGGGTGTTTCCTCTAAACTGTAGCACTTAGAATATCTCTGCTTCCTTTGATGATATGAAAAAAGTCAAAGGACGAAAATTGTTCGATTCAAAGAGACTAGTACTCTGGTAAGAAAATTATTTTTTTAATGTGACCTTTCACAAGATATCAAGGTCATCAACATTTTTTTAAACGAGATGGTATATTTTCCTTAGCGAAATGATGTAGCTTGTAAAAAAACAAATTCAACCATACAGAATATGTTGACCTTCATTTGCACGGAACATACTCAACGAATCGTTTCCTGATCGCTGGATTGGACGTGGTGGAAGAATTTCTTGGCCGGCTCGATCACCAGATCTTACGCCTCTTGATTTTTATTTATGGGCAAGTTTAAAAAATAAAGTTTACAGTACAGAAGTAATCTCGCTTGAAGATTTAAAGCAACGAATTACTAATTCAGTTACTGAGATGCAACCAAATTTTCAGGAATGTCGTACTGTAACAAATTCTGTACTACGTCGATGTCTAGCTTGTATCGATGCGCAAGGACAACATTTTGAAATGCGTCACTAAATCATTGCGTAGATAATTTTTATTTTTGTGAAAACATCCGTTGTTACTTATCTCATATTTCTTTTCAATATTGGTTTATAACTTTGTAATGAAGCATTTCTAAGCAAACTCGATATAAGAATTTTTTCTTATTTCCACTAGTAGAATATGCTCCCGCAATTTGTCGGTTAAAACTCGGGACACCCTGTATACAGGGTGTTTCCTCTAACTGTAGCACTTAGAATATCTCTGCTTCCTTTGATGATATGAAAAAAGTCAAAGGACGAAAATTGTTCGATTCAAAGAGACTAGTACTCTGGTAAGAAAATTATTTTTTTAATGTGACCTTTCACAAGATATCAAGGTCATCAACATTTTTTTAAATGAGATGGTATATTTTCCTTAGCGAAATGATGTAGCTTGTAAAAAAACAAATTCAACCATACAGAATATGTTGACCTTCATTTGCACGGAACATACTCAACGAATCGTTTCCTGATCGCTGGATTGGACGTGGTGGAAGAATTTCTTGGCCGGCTCGATCACCAGATCTTACGCCTCTTGATTTTTATTTATGGGCAAGTTTAAAAAATAAAGTTTACAGTACAGAAGTAATCTCGCTTGAAGATTTAAAGCAACGAATTACTAATTCAGTTACTGAGATGCAACAAAATTGTCAGGAATGTCGTACCGTAACAAATTCTGTACTACGTCGATGTCTAGCTTGTATCGATGCGCAAGGACAACATTTTGAAATGCGTCACTAAATCATTGCGTAGATAATTTTTATTTTTGTGAAAAAATCCGTTGTTACTTATCTCATATTTCTTTTCAATATTGGTTTATAACTTTGTAATGAAGCATTTCTAAGCAAACTCGATACAAGAATTTTTTCTTATTTCCACTAGTAGAATATGCTCCCGCGGTTTGTCGGTTAAAACCCGGGACACCCTGTATATGTTTTGTATTATATTTTGCATGCGAGAAACGAAGCCATCTACCGGACAACTCGACATCTGAATGTTAAAAATGATATATAACATAGACATAATATGCGAATATTAGTTATATAACATCGCATCTTTCAGTTATATTACTGTTATGTTATTATAACCAGTGTATAACAGAGCAATATAACAGTTTTATAACGCAGTTATATTGCAGTTACAAAGTAAATTATGCAACCTCAACATTAACAACATATAACAGTTGTTGTGTTACGCGTTACTTCTGTGTTATATAATAGTTATATTTTGTGTTTGCTGGGGTAATAGCGATATATTGAAGAATTATCGGAAGAGAGTGTCTAATGGGGAGTAAGACATTCGACATAATGGCGCAATCTTAAATTTATCCTTGACACTATACCTCCCCCACCAGTGTGAACACCGAAAGACTTCGAGGCTCGTCGTTTGTCCGCCAAGTATAAAAGTACCGATTGTCACTGATGGTAGCATTCGTATTTCGGCAGACAAGCGATAAAGTCCTCGCAAAAACCTTCTCCAACCAACACAATGGCGGCTAAGGTACGTACAATCGAGTATTGCTAGCTGTGGACTTTCAAATTTTGATTTCTTATTATTCAGTTTGCAGAATAATTTGAAAACGCGTCGCACAGTGGGGAATTTTGTCAAAAATCGAAAAATGAAGTTTCGAGTTAGGGTCTATTGTCCTTGAGAATCGATAAAGGACTGTTCCCTGGATAGAATCCCGTTGCCCTTAGTCCCCTAGTATTTTAAGTCGAGCAGGTGTGTCAGTTGAAAGTAGGCCTTTATGGGCGACACACGTTTCTCGCGCATTGCGTGAATATTTTCATTGAACTTTGAGCGTTAATAACTTTGTAAATAAAAGTGATAATCAAGTTTTGCAAAATGGATGCTCTTCCTGGAGGATCGTAGAAGATTTTTCTTATTTACATTTTTGAAATAACGCTTGTCGTGTTTGTTTTACGACACGTAACGATAGTCCGACAAAGTTTATATTTTCCTAAATTAATATTTACTTCGTGTAGACTTTAGTTGCAGATCCCGCTAGATCCCGCGTTCTTTTCTTTTTCATCTTGTAGTCTATACTATTAGCAACTAAGATTCACAATAATTAGCTGCTACTATCTGCTACTCTTGTTATAAAGTTATTACAACCACCTTATTACTTTTCTCGATATATCTCGAAAAGTATTCGGAATATCAAAAAATGTTTTATACAAAAGTTTCATGGTAAAAACGCCCGTATTTAATGAAGTTAATAAAATTTTTGAAAAATAATTGTTTACATAAAAAATTTTTATTGACGTCATTAAATAGAGACATTTGTACCATGAAATTTTTGTATAAAACATTTTGTATTTTTTTTAAACTTATAAAAATAAACTCTACCCTGCACCATTATTAAGTCTAACATTATTTTTCCAGACATTCTCGAATCTGATTCGTAATCGGCAACCCCGAACATTCATTGATATCGATATTGACGAGTATTCCATGGTTCGCTACACTATATTAAGACCGCCATTTTGTTTTTGCAAATTTACATATTGGATTCGTGACCGGCAACCTCGAAAACATAAGTCTGCCAAGTTTCGTGCGAATCTGACGACTCCTCGATTTGTGGCCACGTCTCAGCGGAAATTCCGCACTGTGCGTCGTTCTAAAATTCAAGATCGATATATTGAAGAGGGATTCTTTCAGCTGTTCCTGATCGCCTGCGCGTTCGCCGCGGCCAACGCCGGCTACGTCGGAGTGCCATCCGCCCTGCAGTACCAGGTCGCGCCGATCGCGCACGTGCAACCCCACGCGATCACGTCGACGTCCGACAACATTTTGCGCAGCCACGGCAACTTGGCGCAGGTGGCCACGCAGACCAAGACCATCGACACGCCCTTCTCCAGCTCCAGCAAGACTGACATTCGCGTGAGCAATCCGGCGTACGCGTACGCGCACCTCGCTCATCCGGCCACCCCGCTGGCGTACGCCGCAGCCGCCGTGCCGGCGGTGCACGCCGCTCCGGCCGCTCTCGGAGTCGCCTACTCGCCGGCCGTCGAAGTCTCCCACATGAGTTACAGCAGCCCCATCGGAATCGCCTACTCTTACTAAATGAACACATCATGTCACACACACACGAACATACGCATATATAAAATACTAGAGTATATATATATATCTTACTCCTTAAATTAATATTCCTCAGACTCGTTACCACTTATTACTTCTTAAATAAATTTATAAATAAATAGACATATTCTCTCATTTATTTATTTTATCATTTATATTCGAGTGTTTCTGAACATACGCATATATAAAATACTAGAGTATATATATACCTTACTCCTTGAATTAATATTCCTCAGACTCGTTACCACTTATTACTTCTTAAATAAATTTATAAATAAATAGACATATTCTCTCATTTATTTATTTTATCATTTATATTCGAGTGTTTCTGAACATACGCATATATAAAATACTAGAGTATATATATACCTTACTCCTTGAATTAATATTCCTCAGACTCGTTACCACTTATTACTTCTTAAATAAATTTATAAATAAATAGACATATTCTCTCATTTATTTATTTTATCATTTATATTCGAGTGTTTCTGAACATACGCATATATAAAATACTAGAGTATATATATACCTTACTCCTTGAATTAATATTCCTCAGACTCGTTACCACTTATTACTTCTTAAATAAATTTATAAATAAATAGACATATTCTCTCATTTATTTATTTTATCATTTATATTCGAGTGTTTCTGAACATACGCATATATAAAATACTAGAGTATATATATACCTTACTCCTTGAATTAATATTCCTCAGACTCGTTACCACTTATTACTTCTTAAATAAATTTATAAATAAATAGACATATTCTCTCATTTATTTATTTTATCATTTATATTCGAGTGTTTCTGAACATACGCATATATAAAATACTAGAGTATATATATACCTTACTCCTTGAATTAATATTCCTCAGACTCGTTACCACTTATTACTTCTTAAATAAATTTATAAATAAATAGACATATTCTCTCATTTATTTATTTTATCATTTATATTCGAGTGTTTCTGAACATACGCATATATAAAATACTAGAGTATATATATATCTTACTCCTTGAATTAATATTCCTCAGACTCGTTACCACTTATTACTTCTTAAATAAATTTATAAATAAATAGACATATTCTCTCATTTATTTATTTTATCATTTATATTCGAGTGTTTCTGAACATACGCATATATAAAATACTAGAGTATATATATACCTTACTCCTTGAATTAATATTCCTCAGACTCGTTACCACTTATTACTTCTTAAATAAATTTATAAATAAATAGACATATTCTCTCATTTATTTATTTTATCATTTATATTCGAGTGTTTCTGAACATACGCATATATAAAATACTAGAGTATATATATATCTTACTCCTTGAATTAATATTCCTCAGACTCGTTACCACTTATTACTTCTTAAATAAATTTATAAATAAATAGACATATTCTCTCATTTATTTATTTTATCATTTATATTCGAGTGTTTCTGAACATACGCATATATAAAATACTAGAGTATATATATACCTTACTCCTTGAATTAATATTCCTCAGACTCGTTACCACTTATTACTTCTTAAATAAATTTATAAATAAATAGACATATTCTCTCATTTATTTATTTTATCATTTATATTCGAGTGTTTCTGAACATACGCATATATAAAATACTAGAGTATATATATACCTTACTCCTTGAATTAATATTCCTCAGACTCGTTACCACTTATTACTTCTTAAATAAATTTATAAATAAATAGACATATTCTCTCATTTATTTATTTTATCATTTATATTCGAGTGTTTCTGAACATACGCATATATAAAATACTAGAGTATATATATACCTTACTCCTTGAATTAATATTCCTCAGACTCGTTACCACTTATTACTTCTTAAATAAATTTATAAATAAATAGACATATCTCTCATTTATTTATTTTATCATTTATATTCGAGTGTTTCTGATACTATTTCTTAGATATTCATGATAAATTAGCAATATTTCGCGATGATTATGCAATCGTCTCTTATTATCAAGGTATAATCGCGTCTAGCTTTTCTAAGTATTTACTACGGATCTATTTCTTGATTAATCTGTTTAAATCAGTTGCGAATTATAGATAAGACGTAATAGAAATTATGCTATATTCTGTAAGAAATGCCTATGAATTAATTTTTGCTTTTTGAAGAAATTTGCGATAAAAAAAATTAGGTGAAGTGGGGAAACTTATTTAAAAAAAATGAAGCCCAAGTTTTTTATTTACGGGATTTTATTGATTCGTATCGAATAATTTCTAGAATTTGGAGGGAAATATTTGCGCGAGGGAATGTTTTGACAGGATTTCATGAATTTGACATTTAGGAAACTACGTACGAGACGTGTCAGTGAATTATGTACAAAAGTAAAAAGGGTGTGTTCTGTGTGTGAGACGGGAGATTGCTGGTGACGGCATGTTTTACACCTCATTCAGCGTAAGATTCAACCTAAAGCTTAAGTCCGCCATTCCATCCCCCATTCCATCCAAGATTGTCATCACCCCATCCTCCGTTCCATCCGACAGCTTTGGGCTCGGCAACGGTCCACGTCAACGGCGCTGCAACAGAATTTCCATGAATGCCAGGTTTTAGAAATGGAAGAGAAGAAGGAGAACGAAGAAACAAACTTGTATCTTTTTTGCAGCCAATTATTCAGAGAAATATTAGTCCTACTAAAGGAATATCAAAGTTTCGTCTAGAATTGGGTAGCCGCAGTTGCAAAATTGTTAGAACGATATTGTGTCTCGTTTGTTCTCTTAAGGGGGGAGCCTGCTTTAGAACGCTGAACATAAGGTATATTTTACGAATTGTTTTTGGAGAAACTGTACAGCGGATCATTATAAAACTTTGATGCATTTATTAGTACATGTTTAAAGATAAAAAAATTATTTTTGATTTGAATATATCGCTTGCAGAGGTCGTCCTGGAGGCATCTTAGTGCAGCCGGCATTGTAAATTGGTGAGCATTCTCCTGCCTCTAAATTTCGTCCAAACTGAAAAATTGAAATATCTTCTCGTTATTTATGAATTCCCATCGTCGATGAACCAAAGAGAGAAGAAAAAAGTTGAAAAGTGCCAAAATGGTGGAGCTTAGAACACAAAAGTACGATTTTTAGGCAAAGTTGTTGAACTTTTTCATGCAAAAGTAATTGTTTAACTTAATGTTTTTATGAATATTAAAGGTTCATCGACGATGGGAATTCATAAATAACGAGAAAATATTTCAATTTTTCAGTTTGGATGAAATTTGGAGGCAGGAGAATGCTCACCAATTTACAATGCCGGCTGCACTAAGATGCCTCCAGGACGACCTCTACGGGCGATATAGTCAAATCAAAAAATAATTTTTTTGATTTGAATATATCGCTTGCAGAGGTCGTCCTGGAGAAATCTTAGTGCAGCCGCGTCGCCGGCATTGCAAATTGGTGAGCATTCTCCTACCTCCAAATTTCGTCCAAACTGAAAAATTGAAATATCTTCTCGTTATTTATGAATTCCCATCGTCGATGAACCAAAGAGAGAAGAAAAAAGTTGAAAAGTGCCAAAATGGTGGAGCTTAGAACACAAAAGTACGATTTTTAGGCAAAGTTGTTGAACTTTTTCATGCAAAAGTAATTGTTTAACTTAATGTTTTTATGAATATTAAAGGTTCATCGACGATGGGAAGTCATAAATAACGCGAAAATATTTCAATTTTTCAGTTTGGATGAAATTTGAAGGCAGGAGAATGCTCACCAATTTACAATGCCGGCTGCACTAAGATGCCTCCAGGACGACCTCTACGGGCGATATATTCAAATCAAAAATAATTTTTTTGTCTTTAAACATGCACTAATAAATGCATCAAAGTTTTATGCATTTATTAGTACATGTTTGAAGATAAAAAAAATTATTTTTTGATTTGAATGTATCGCTTGTAGAGGTCGTCCTGGAGAAACTTAGTGCAGCCGCGTCGCCGGCATTGCAAATTGGTGAGCATTCTCCTGCCTCCAAATTTCGTCCAAACTGAAAAATTGAAATATGTTCTCGTTATTTATGAATTCCCATCGTCGATGAACCAAAGAGAGAAGAAAAAAGTTGAAAAGTGCCAAAATGGTGGAGCTTAGAACACAAAAGTACGATTTTTAGGCAAAGTTGTTGAACTTTTTCATGCAAAAGTAATTGTTTAACTTAATGTTTTTATGAATATTAAAGGTTCATCGACGATGGGAATTCATAAATAACGAGAAAATATTTCAATTTTTCAGTTTGGATGAAATTTGGAGGCAGGAGAATGCTCACCAATTTACAATGCCGGCTGCACTAAGATGCCTCCAGGACGACCTCTACGGGCGATATATTCAAATCAAAAATAATTTTTTTGTCTTTAAACATGCACTAATAAATGCATCAAAGTTTTATGCATTTATTAGTACATGTTTGAAGATAAAAAAAATTATTTTTTGATTTGAATGTATCGCTTGTAGAGGTCGTCCTGGAGAAACTTAGTGCAGCCGCGTCGCCGGCATTGCAAATTGGTGAGCATTCTCCTGCCTCCAAATTTCGTCCAAACTGAAAAATTGAAATATGTTCTCGTTATTTATGAATTCCCATCGTCGATGAACCAAAGAGAGAAGAAAAAAGTTGAAAAGTGCCAAAATGGTGGAGCTTAGAACACAAAAGTACGATTTTTAGGCAAAGTTGTTGAACTTTTTCATGCAAAAGTAATTGTTTAACTTAATGTTTTTATGAATATTAAAGGTTCATCGACGATGGGAATTCATAAATAACGAGAAAATATTTCAATTTTTCAGTTTGGATGAAATTTGGAGGCAGGAGAATGCTCACCAATTTACAATGCCGGCTGCACTAAGATGCCTCCAGGACGACCTCTACGGGCGATATATTCAAATCAAAAATAATTTTTTTGTCTTTAAACATGTACTAATAAATGCATCAAAGGTTTATGCATTTATTAGTACATGTTTGAAGATAAAAAAAATTATGTTTTGATTTGAATGTATCGCTTGTAGAGGTCGTCCTGGAGAAACTTAGTGCAGCCGCGTCGCCGGCATTGCAAATTGGTGAGCATTCTCCTGCCTCCAAATTTCGTCCAAACTGAAAAATTGAAATATCTTCTCGTTATTTATGAATTCCCATCGTCGATGAACCAAAGAGAGAAGAAAAAAGTTGAAAAGTGCCAAAATGGTGGAGCTTAGAACACAAAAGTACGATTTTTAGGCAAAGTTGTTGAACTTTTTCATGCAAAAGTAATTGTTTAACTTAATGTTTTTATGAATATTAAAGGTTCATCGACGATGGGAAGTCATAAATAACGAGAAAATATTTCAATTTTTCAGTTTGGATGAAATTTGGAGGCAGGAGAATGCTCACCAATTTACAATGCCGGCTGCACTAAGATGCCTCCAGGACGACCTCTACGGGCGATATATTCAAATAAAAAAATAATTTTTTTATCTTTAAACATGTACTAATAAATGCATCAAAGTTTCATAATGATCCGCTGTACAGTTTCTCCAAACAAATTCGTAAAATTATACCTTATTTTCAACGTTCTAAAGCAGGTTCCCCCCTTAAACTATTACGCGATATGTTCCGCAATGTTTTTATTTTTTCATATATAAAAAAGTGCTCGTACCTTTAATGAGGGGAACACTTTTTATTTCAAGAGGAGCAATTTTCACTGCAACAGGAGCAGGTGCAATTGCAATTTTTTTCACAAGAGGCGCAGGAGCAATCCAGCCACCATGGACGACGACCAGAAGGCAACAGAGTACCAAGAACTGCAAGCAGATAAATACATCATACGTTTTTAAAATCTAAAATCGTTTAATTAATATATATATTAATTATGTTTGAAGTTTATATAAATTAATAAATGAATCAATAAATTAAAATCCTGGTTTTACTTGCGTCAATTTGTGTCCAGTCTACATATCGCAAAAGCGTCATAACACGCGTGTATTTTTCTTGAAATTAAATTAGCATTAGGTTTAATTTAAATGAGGATTAATAATTGTATGATGCATAAGTTACAGTAATCTTTGTTTCCGTAGGTAAAACGACAATAATGCAAATGATATGCGACAGCAATTCAAGATACGCGAAAGAGAAACTGAAAGTGTCAGTCTTCCATCAAGTCTTATAAATAAATGTAACAAATAATAATCTTGCGCAGATTTCTGCTTGCTCCGAAGAAAACTTACTTTGAACATGATGCCTTGTATTCTATTTCCCGTTGAAGCACGAGGAACGAATTGAATGCTCTGTCTAGCATCTAACAGCCTATTTATACGCATGCTGCGGCAAACCTGTCTAGTACTTCGTGCATTTTTTCCCAAAAACTCGGTGCCGTGTATATGCATACTTAGCGACTCTATGTTCATAGTAAGGTATTATTGCATCACATAGTTGTAAATGTATTACATCCTGTTAGATAAATTGCAAATCTTTAATGACCTTGCAAAGAAGAAAACATGTGCGTTTCCGTTTTTTTTTAGTTAATATGACATAGTTTATTCATTTATTTATCAAACAATGCAAAGTAGTTTTCACATTCCTTTTCATTCAATCACAATTTTGTAAGATATACGGTTTCATTGTTTCATAGCGAAGTATTAGTTAGATAATGACAATATGTCGAAGAAATTCTTTTAAATTTTGTAAATGAAATGGAAAGAAAAGATGGTCACACATAACGGGCGCAGTTTGCACTTGGTAGCAATTCAAATTCAAGGCCACACAATAGAAAGCAGATTTAGATTCAATTAAATTGAATTAATCACAATTAAAACTTGAATTTAAAAAACAAGTTTGCATTTATGAGGGCACTCGATTGATCGATCGATAGATTGGTATTTAAGTTTTATCACTTCTTAAGTTGCTATTTTTTCAAACAATTAAAATTTTTTCAATGATCGGTGTTCTATGTGCATTTATTATAATGTTGTTTCATGTTTAATTAACTTTAAGTAATTTAATGTATAAAAATGTAACTTAGAATAACAATCCACACCTGCATGTACATACCCCGACACACTATAACACAATAAACAATTTATATATCTTCTGTTATTAAATAATTAATTAAAAGTATTATATATTGTGATATAAATTTATTTATACGTACTTTTGCATACTAAAACATACGCTTGATATTTCTCATGCGACTTTGTAATTTATGTAAAACTACAATGTGTAACATATTTCTCGCGCTTTATGTTATGAATATTGCATCATATATTACAATCTCTACTATGCTTACGATTGTCTGACGCAAACTTCTATCAAGTTGCACCGCTGTCTTTTAATTGACGCATGTTATAAATGCGAGTTATCTAGCCAAACTCGTTAGTTGTTACTACGTCATGTGCGAAGACGCGTGTAACGGAAACACACAGAGAGCCTGGAAAATGTCTTTTCAATTTTAAATTACATCGATTTGATCAATTAATTTGAAGCTGGTCTGGTTTAGAATCTTAATTTAATTGTGATTCAGTGTAAATTGGAAAATTTCTTTTTCTTGCGAACAATTATCGATTTAAAATGTTACGATTGTATGCAAGACGTATTTGATTAAATATTCTTCTTTAGAGATACGTTATTTTACGCACTTTGTCATGTTTTATGCGATTTCGTACGCTAAATGTATTTAAAAAAAATTAAATCCGAGCTTTTTATCTACGGAATTGTATTCTTAATTCGTGTGTTTTGGTGCTCATCAATAATTTATTATTAACAAACAATTATTAGTAATTAACAAAAGTTTATCTAAAGCAGATTAAATGTTAAAACAGATTAAAAAATCGTTTTATATTGAAGAATGTAAAATCATTTGGGGATGCGTTAAATTGCATATGGCGGAGCTATTTTCTTTATGATTTCCCATATATGGTAGATCGGGCCGGAAAAGCCGTGTGGATAGTCTTCGCAAAAATGCAATCCGATATTTGTGATAGTTTCAGAAATCAAAAATGGCACTATAAAATTTTTGACAAAATGCTATTGTTTTAAACTTTTTCAATTATTGCATACTTTTAACTTTTTTGTATGGAACATTTGTTACGATCGATCGATTATGGCGATTTTGCGAAAAAGAAAGCGAGACAGAACTCCCATAAGTTTTGAGAGAGCGATAACTTACACAACTCATGACCTTGCGCAACATGCGTATTTGAACCATGCTCCTGTTAAAGAACAAAACGAAAAGAAACGGTGAAGGTGACCCACATGTGTGGGACATAATGAGGCTGAGGATTGGAACTGGACCACGCCCTTTCCTCATATCAACTTTATATATACAATAAATTACACAAGACCTTCCAAATTTATATGTATTTGGGTAATTTCGTAATATTTGTGAACCGCAATATAATATTTATAAACCACGGAAAAAGAGTAATAAAAGATAACTGCTTAAAATTCATGTAGTGAATTCGTAGTGATCAGGTACCTTGATCTAAAGGATAGGCGATTAGAATTTATATTCTAATCACATGTTGGAGATGTTAGATAAAAACAGAAAAAAGCAACAACGAAACAGTTACGATTAGGAAATATGAAGCCAGAAATTTTTTCATATATCAAAACTTAAAATAGAAAGAATATAGACACTAATGTTATTATTTTTATAACTTCATACCTATTAAACGTATTAATGTTTTAAAATTATCTAATATGTTATAAATAATTGATTATGTCTAAGTATATAGTATTATTGTCGTATATACATATAATTGATATATGCTTTATTAACAAGTTACTTTTATATATTTATCAGTATTAAAACATACATATGCTTTGTTATAAGAGCTTATAATACAAGTACTGATATAATATATAACAAATAATTTTAATATTTAATATTTATACATTTTAACACGTATATATACTCTATTTATCCCCTATATATATATAACTTTTATCACATTTATAATCATAATTTATGTACGTGTCATACATGGAAAGGTATTATATGCAACACATCAACTGTTTGAATATCATTTGAATATCCAGACAGAGAAGATTCAACGGAACTTTTATCTGAATATAAAAGAAGGTACATAAATATATGTACATTGTAAGATTACTGATGTAATTTATAACGATCAATATCGTTATAAATTAATATTGTCTTAAATCACTTACATTATATTTCTTCAAGTAGTTTTTTGCGGTCTACTGCCAAAAATGGCGCTCCCCACTCTTACATTTGTACTGCCAAGCTCAATCTATAACAGAAAATATATACATAACGTCATATAATATACATGTTACTTAAAATATGTAAATGTTAAAAATATGCAACTCTATTCATAATTATATTGTATCCAAAACTCACTGCATGCTCATAATCATTAGACATTCCCATTGACAATTCGATATTTTTAATGTCCATGTTCAATTCTTTGCATATTTTCTCTCTACAACTTATCAAACGAAGGAAATCAGGATTCGGTCCATCTGCGACATTATATCCAAACATTCCTATTGTCATGAGGCCCAGAAATTTCAAATGTGGACAGTTATCTAGAATATACTTGACGAGAGTCGACACCTCTACAATGTCACAGCCATTCTTCTCTGCAATCATTTATATGTAGAATTAGCAAATTATCTTGCGAGTTAAAATTAAAATGCTATCATTTGACAAATATGAAATATTAAATTTGACAAGTGTCCTTACCTTCCTCTTGACTCGTGTTGACTTGTACCATGATATTCAACTTGCTGTCCTCGTTCTTCCGAAACTTTGGCCACGAATTGTTAAGCGCACTTGCAAGTTTGTCATTGCTCACCGTTTCTATCACGAATAAATTTGGCACATTTAGAACCTTGTTGACCTTGTTCCTCTGTAGGTTGCCTATGAAGTGCCAGCGAATCTCCTTGCACGTTTCAAGAATCTGTGGATTGCAGGCCTTATCCAGTAATTCATTCACATAGTTCTCGCCAAAGTGCCTTTGACCAGCTTGATATGCGGATAATATCAATTCCGGGGATTGCAATTTGCTTACAGCTACCAGTCGTGGCTCGTAATATCGATGTTCCTGCAGAGAACGATTGGAATGATTTCTTGATTTTGTATGACTTAACCTTTACGTTAATTCTCCAAATCCAAAAGTTTTATAAGTATTTTTTTATAAATATTAAATGTACATGTTTCATTAATAGTAAACGCTAAATAGAGAAATATATATATTTCTCTATTTATATAGTATTTATATAGTATATATATTTCTCTATTTATATAGTATATACCGATACTCTTTTTGCAGCAGCTTGTAGTATTTTATCATAGATCGATTTCAAATTTGCTGCCACTTCTACCATGTTGTTTCCTGTATCGGTAATTAAATGCGCACACTACTTTGTTTTCCTTATTTTTAAAGTAATCTGAATTTCCACCCTTTTTATTTGTTGCCAGGGATGCGTCTGTCACTTTCCGCGCATAATATCATTTTTCATTCTACCGAATCTTCTCCGATCAGCTAGATCAGCTGCTCGTCTCGCGTGTCAAGAGTCAAACGGATTATAGAGACCTCTGGAGGAAAGGCAAAAGATCACTGCAGTTCACAATTTTATGTAATCTATGGTAGATTGGTTGTAGCCCATACAGCACCGATTAATACAGAAAGCTTTCAGGAAGGTTTTAAAACCATTTCAAGATTTCACATTTCATATGCAACATTTCTCAAAGGATTCCGCAATATGTCATACGAAATGTTGCAACAGAAATGTTTCTAAAACCTACCACGTGCAATAAATTTGAAAAAATGTTAATATTGTAAAAAGTAAAATTATATATATATACCTAGACCAAGTATTCGATCTTTAGTGAAGCTAACCGGTTGACAAAAAAATGCGTTATCTTCACGTATCCTTTTTTTCTTTCAAATATAAGCGTTGGTTGAACAGAGAATTATATATCTATATAATTCTTTCCCATACAGCACCGATTAATACAGAAAGCTTTCAGGAAGGTTTTAAAACCATTTCAAGATTTCACATTTCATATGCAACATTTCTCAAAGGATTCCGCAATATGTCATACGAAATGTTGCAACAGAAATGTTTCTAAAACCTACCACGTGCAATAAATTTGAAAAAATGTTAATATTGTAAAAAGTAAAATTATATATATATACCTAGACCAAGTATTCGATCTTTAGTGAAGCTAACCGGTTGACAAAAAAATGCGTTATCTTCACGTATCCTTTTTTTCTTTCAAATATAAGCGTTGGTTGAACAGAGAATTATATATCTATATAATTCTTTCCCATACAGCACCGATTAATACAGAAAGCTTTCAGGAAGGTTTTAAAACCATTTCAAGATTTCACATTTCATATGCAACATTTCTCAAAGGATTCCGCAATATGTCATATGAAATGTTGCAACAGAAATGTTTCTAAAACCTACCATGTGCAATAAATTTGAAAAAATGTGAATATTGTAAAAAGTAAAATTATATATATATACCTAGACCAAGTATTCGATCTTTAGTGAAGCTAACCGGTTGACAAAAAAATGCATTATCTTCACGTATCCTTTTTTTCTTTCAAATATAAGCGTTGGTTGAACAGAGAATTATATATCTATATAATTCTTTCCCATACAGCACCGATTAATACAGAAAGCTTTCAGGAAGGTTTTAAAACCATTTCAAGATTTCACATTTCATATGCAACATTTCTCAAAGGATTCCGCAATATGTCATACGAAATGTTGCAACAGAAATGTTTCTAAAACCTACCACGTGCAATAAATTTGAAAAAATGTTAATATTGTAAAAAGTAAAATTATATATATATACCTAGACCAAGTATTCGATCTTTAGTGAAGCTAACCGGTTGACAAAAAAATGCATTATCTTCACGTATCCTTTTTTTCTTTCAAATATAAGCGTTGGTTGAACAGAGAATTATATATCTATATAATTCTTTCCCATACAGCACCGATTAATACAGAAAGCTTTCAGGAAGGTTTTAAAACCATTTCAAGATTTCACATTTCATATGCAACATTTCTCAAAGGATTCCGCAATATGTCATACGAAATGTTGCAACAGAAATGTTTCTAAAACCTACCACGTGCAATAAATTTGAAAAAATGTTAATATTGTAAAAAGTAAAATTATATATATATATATATATATACCTAGACCAAGTATTCGATCTTTAGTGAAGCTAACCGGTTGACAAAAAAATGCATTATCTTCACGTATCCTTTTTTTCTTTCAAATATAAGCGTTGGTTGAACAGAGAATTATACATCTATATAATTCTTTCCTTTTAATCAACCATTTGGAGGAAGAAAAAGGGAAATATATAATATAAGAATGGCTCTTTGTCAATGTGCCAACAATTGACGCTTTTTAAAGGGAAACTTGGTGAATACTTGGTTTAGCTATGTATGTGCATATCTATATACATCTTATATATATTATGTATTTTTTTCATTAAGCATATTTATTATATTAATTAGATTGCAAATATTAAATAAAAACGTACAATAAAAATAATAAATACATTTTATATATAATTTTGATTATAACTTTTTAGTATTTGCAATCTTCTGATACTCGTATAATAAATTTAAATATAATTTCTGAAGTATTTTCAATTGATTTGAATAAGAGCTTTGTAATTTGTGTGCAACATCATAGGAAAGTTTCCAAATTATTTCAATTAACCTTCAGTAACATATCAAAAAGATTTCAGCTATTTTAATAATCTTTCGGCAATATTTCAGAAAGGTTGCAGATTGATCTATGCCTTTCGGCAACCTTTCTATAAGGTTTTGAATGCAAGTGTCGCGGACATTTTGCTATTCCGGAGTTGTCTCATAACTGTTGCAGAAACATTTTGCAATGTTTATGAGATGCTTTCATCTGTCAGATGAAATACTTCTGAAATATTTCTGAAATGTTTTCGTGCTGTATGGGAGAGAAGTTCCTAGAAGTTCTCTAGCGTGTCCTAGTAGGAAAGCGTGCGGCACTGCTCGACTGCCTTCTGAAGTCAGTCGACTGCCTACCATCGAACGATGTATTGGAGTCTGTCGGACACTCGAGCGAAATTTGTGCGGTTCGCGATTTATATATCGTAGATATTTCTGAAATGTTTTCGTGCTGTATGGGAGAAAAGTTCCTAGAAGTTCCCTAGCGTGTCCTAGTAGGAAAGCGTGCGGCACTGCTGGACTGCCTTCTGAAGTCAGTCGACTGCCTACCATCGAACGATGTACTGGAGTCTGTCGGACACTCGAGCGAAATTTGTGCGGTTCGCGATTTATATATCGTAGATATTTCTGAAATGTTTTCGTGCTGTATGGGAGAAAAGTTCCTAGAAGTTCCCTAGCGTGTCCTAGTAGGAGAGCGTGCGGCACTGCTGGACTGCCTTCTGAAGTCAGTCGACTGCCTACCATCGAACGATGTATTGGAGTCTGTCGGACACTCGAGCGAAATTTGTGCGGTTCGCGATTTATATATCGTAGATATTTCTGAAATGTTTTCGTGCTGTATGGGAGAAAAGTTCCTAGAAGTTCCCTAGCGTGTCCTAGTAGGAAAACGTGCGGCACTGCTCGACTGCCTTCTGAAGTCAGTCGACTGCCTACCATCGAACGATGTATTGGAGTCTGTCGGACACTCGAGCGAAATTTGTGCGGTTCGCGATTGTATATATCGTAGATATTTCTGAAATGTTTTCGTGCTGTATGGGAGAAAAGTTCCTAGAAGTTCCCTAGCGTGTCCTAGTAGGAAAACGTGCGGCACTGCTCGACTGCCTTCTGAAGTCAGTCGACTGCCTACCATCGAACGATGTATTGGAGTCTGTCGGACACTCGAGCGAAATTTGTGCGGTTCGCGATTTATATATCGTAGATATTTCTGAGATGTTTTCGTGCTGTATGGGAGAAAGTTCCTAGAAGTTCCCTAGCGTGTCCTAGTAGGAAAACGTGCGGCACTGCTCGACTGCCTTCTGAAGTCAGTCGACTGCCTACCATCGAACGATGTACTGGAGTCTGTCGGACACTCGAGCGAAATTTGTGCGGTTCGCGATTTATATATCGTAGATATTTCTGAGATGTTTTCGTGCTGTATGGGAGAAAGTTCCTAGAAGTTCCCTAGCGTGTCCTAGTAGGAAAGCGTGCGGCACTGCTGGACTGCCTTCTGAAGTCAGTCGACTGCCTACCATCGAACGATGTACTGGAGTCTGTCGGACACTCGAGCGAAATTTGTGCGGTTCGCGATTTATATATCGTAGATATATTCACGTTCGTACATGAGCGAGATCCTCGGAGATTTGTCTAGTTGTGAGTAATACGTTTATTATTCTCTTAGTACGTACTCCCGCGTATCCGTTCCGAGTCTGTGCGATTCTTGAAGAGATGAAACATGGCTCATCCATGGCGTCGCGAATATCTTGTGCACTGCTGCTGCTCCTGAAATCACCGGTGAAGTGTCCGTGTGACCAGGAAGCGAGACCGATTTTGGTTGAATACCTTGTTCGATACCGTCAGGTGCGAGAAGGCCGGCTGCTGATCTCCTGCTTTCATTTATTCGTGATTAAACATGAGCGTCAAAATATGATGATGGACACGCGACATACCCAGATCTGAAACTGGTGACATTACGTCTCCGAATTACATTTCTTTGCATGTGGTTGAAAGGAGTTTCAGAGACGCCCACGAACAAAATTGTCGAGGAAAGTTATCGTCTTCATCGCGTGAGAAATGCTAATTTTCTGCCTGACTTAACCTACAGTTTCTACGCTTTCTGAGAATAATCGATAAGTGAGATGAGAAGACTTGGAAACTCTGTCGAGTATAAAGCACAATATATTAGAGGAAAGTCCCCGATTATGAGATACCATATCGATTTTGCCGAATGTAAGGAAATCTATAGGCAGAATTTAAAAATTTAATACGTTATCTTGAAGAGAATTTAATAAGCTTTAGGTTGGTCAAATGAAAAATCTAATTTAAATATTATTTTTTCTGAAAATTAAACAAATTTGAAAAAAGAGCTTTACGTGATCGGTGAGTAGAGATCGCACGAAGAGACGCGATAACGTCTCGAATATGTGATACCTAATTAAGCGTTAAGTAAACGATGCGTAGCATCAAAGATAAATCGAAATAGATAATTCAGTAAACTGTAATACAGTAAATCAATAATAATGATGTAATAAAATAATATAGAGGAAGTCTCCGATTATGAGATACCATATCGATTTTGCCGAATGTAAGGAAATCTATAGGCAGAATTTAAAAATGTAATACGTTCTCTTGAAGAGAATTTAATAAGCTTTAGGTTGGTCAAATGAAAAATCGAATTTAAATATTATTTTTTCTGAAAATTAAACAAATTTGAAAAAAGAGCTTTACGTGATCGGTGAGTAGAGATCGCACGAAGAGACGCGATAACGTCTCGAATGTGTGATACCTAATTAAGCGTTAAGTAAACGATGCGTAGCATCAAAGATAAATCGAAATAGATATTTCAGTAAACTGTAATACAGTAAATCAATAATAATGATGTAATAAAATAATATAGAGGAAGTCTCCGATTATGAGATACCATATCGATTTTGCCGAATGTAAGGAAATCTATAGGCAGAATTTAAAAATTTAATACGTTATCTTGAAGAGAATTTAATAAGCTTTAGGTTGGTCAAATGAAAAATCTAATTTAAATATTATTTTTTCTGAAAAGTAAAAAAATTTGAAAAAAGAACTTTACGCAGGATCGAGAAAGTGTGCTCCTAATATAAGATACCTTGAGAAATCGGTGTTAAAAGTGCAAAATACATCAGTATTGCAAGTAAAAAACTTTATTAGATAGTTTTATAAAAATACTGCTGCCACAGCCTTCGCCAAATCTTCACGATTCCACTGTCGACGCTTCCTCGAACCTCTAACCTCCATAGTCAGATTCTATAAAAATTAAATACACAAAAATTCGTAATATAAATTCGTATTAACTTTTCTCTAACCTTAAGTAGTATTTTCTTTCATTTTATTACACTACATAATCTTCATATTCGAGCAATAATTATCTCATATTAAGAGTACCCTGAATGTCTCATTATACGAGCCACACGCCTAGCGGTTCCGCGATCATGAAATCTAACCTCTACAATTAAGCAATTCAACAAATTGCGTATTTTCCTGTTACTATGATTCTACTCTATCATTGCATACTGAATTTATTGCCAACCATTTCCTTATTATATAATAAACAAGGTTTACAGACTTACCTCAAGTTCCTTTGACATGTTCACAATTTCACAAATCTTTTCTTGCAAGGGCTAAACGCAATAACGAACAATGAATTTTTCACTAAATACATTTTACACCAAGAGTAATAAGTTCATGGTGGAACTAACAAATGGTGCTCACTAGTTTAGCAGAAACCCCATTATCTCGTAATAGGGGATTCTCCTCTATATTATTTTTTCTATTCAATATTTATCACCAGGAAAGGAATAGAAATAGTCTATTAGTTCTTTTATGTTATCTAAATGCAAAGTGTTGCATAAATTTGCAATTTAATGTTTGTTATATAATGATATACAACTTCGAGCGTGCGATAATCTTCCTCGATATTCTCGAAGGAAAAGTCACTTTACAATCGACCGGGAAAAAGAACTGTAAAGAAAAGCGGACAATCGATATGTTTTCGTGATGCCGTGTACTTGTACAAACCAGTACGGACCGGTGCTGGTATAAGCAATCAATAAGTATGCTGTGCATTTCACCTAACCTGACGCAATCTAACCTAACTTAATAATTTACATCGTCCGATATATTGTAGTGGAAGTTGTTTTGTAACCTGTGATCAATCAGACAAATGCAATCTGAGCATGTGCCGATCAAGTGACACGATCAAGGTACCGAACGAGATTGCCGCTTTAAAACTAGTTGGCGAACTTTGCCGTCCACATGGAGGACGTTAAATTAGTCCTGTGATTAGTTTTTTTATTTTATATTTTTATTTCATTACATGTTTAATAAGCCAACATCTTACGCACATAGTTTGATTTACAGTTTTTATACAGAGTATCTCAAAACCGCTGGTAATAATTTAATGGTCTCAAGGAAAGATCTTAAGGATCTCTATGGAACATTCTAAGATAAAAATACTGATGCGAACAGGCTGCGAAGTTGCTATAATATTATAGGTTTTAAATAAGAAATGATTAAAGTTCACTAATGACGGACCTGAAATTTTGCGCACTCAGGTGACAGTTTAAGTGTTTAATATAACTATAAATATAATACTGAGTACGCGAAATTTCAGCTCTGCCATTAGTAAACTTTAATCGCTTCCAATTTGAAAACTATTAGCTTCAATATTTTCGTATTAGAAATTTTGTTTCAGAATTTTCCTTAGAATCTGTCTTTAAAATTATTATTGGTGATTTTGAGACATCCGGTATAATGAAATCCAAAAGTATCAATTGATTCAATTGAAGTATGTCGTTGAATTTCAGAAAAAATATATATATGTACAATTGGAAAAATAAGTATCTAGTACTATTTTAAACATTTAAAATATTTTTGTCGAAGAAATCCGAAATCAAACCGAAACGGCCATTTTATTGGGTTGGCCAAAAAGTATTGCGTTTTTTTTATATAAATAAAAGGCGAATTTTTCATGGGAAACAAAAACTTTATTAAACAATATATTGTCCATTTTGTTTGATTATCTTTTGCCATTTTTCAGGCAACTTCATGATTCCGCGCTCAAAAAAGTTCTTATCTTTTTCAGCAAAAAACAATTCCAACAACGATTTGATATCCTCATCAGCAGTCAAGGTTTTACCATTCAAGGCGTTTTGCAAAGAACGAAACGAATGGTAATCTGATGGTGCCGGGTCTGGCGAATATGGTGGATGTGGTAACGCATCCCATCCAAGTTGCAACAATTTTTCACGAGTGACCAAACTTGTACGTGGTCTAGCGTTATCGTGGTGAAACACAACACCCTTGCGATTCACCAATTCTCGACGTTTCTGTTTGATGGCATCATTTAATTTATCCAGTTGACGACGGTATACGTCTGAATGAATGGTTTGATTCCTTGCAAGCAGCTGAAAATACACAATACCTTTAAGTCCCACCAGACTGACAGCATAATCTTTCTTTGGTGAATATCTGCTTTTCAAGTGCTTTCAGCAGGTTCATCACGCTTGCTCCACGATCTTTTTCGTTTGACGTTGTCGTAGACGATCGATTTTTCGTCGCCCGTTATCATACGTCTCAAAAATGGATCATTTTCCTCACGTTTCAAAAGAGAATCGCAGATGTCAATACGCTTAGTGAGATGAATTTCTTTCAGCTCATGTGGTACCGAAATATCGAGCTTACTAATGTATCCAAGTCGTTTTAAATGGTTTTCAACACTCGATTTCGATGTGTTAAGATTCTCAGCAATCTCTCGTGTCGTTAAACGCCGATTGGAATCGATCAGTGCCTTTATTTTGTCATCATCAATTTCGATTGGCCTTCCTGAGCGTGGTGCATCTTTCACATTAAAATCTCGAGATCGAAATTTAGTAAACGAATTTTGACACTGCCGCAGTTTTAAAGCATCTTCGCCATATACATCAGATAACTTTTTATGAGCTTGCACGGCGTTTTTCCCTTTTCGGAAGTAATAAAACAAAATATGAGGAAAATGTTCTTTTTGATTTTCCATTTTGAAATCGACGGCAAAGAAACAATTGTTAACGAAATCGTGTGCTTTCTTTTTGTAAAACGAGCTTGAACTGTGAGTTGTTAACCTACATAATGAATTTGCGGTTTAGAATGAAGTTAGTTACATTTGAAGACATGTATGTCCATCTATTGGAAAAAAACGCAATTACTTTTTGGCCAACCCAATATATATTAATATAATATATAATATATAATATATATAATATTGGGTTGGCCAAAAAGTATTGCGTTTTTTTTATATAAATAAAAGGCGAATTTTTCATGGGAAACAAAAACTTTATTAAACAATATATTGTCCATTTTGTTTGATTATCTTTTGCCATTTTTCAGGCAACTTCATGATTCCGCGCTCAAAAAAGTTCTTATCTTTTTCAGCAAAAAACAATTCCAACAACGATTTCATATCCTCATCAGCAGTCAAGGTTTTACCATTCAAGGCGTTTTGCAAAGAACGAAACGAATGGTAATCTGATGGTGCCGGGTCTGGCGAATATGGTGGATGTGGTAACACATCCCATTCAAGCTGCAACAATTTTTCACGAGTGACCAAACTTGTACGTGGTCTAGCGTTATCGTGGTGAAACACAACACCCTTGCGATTCACCAATTCTCGACGTTTCTGTTTGATGGCATCATTTAATTTATCCAGTTGACGACGGTATACGTCTGAATGAATGGTTTGATTCCTTGCAAGCAGCTCAAAATACACAACACCTTTAAAGTCCCACCAGACTGACAGCATAATCTTTCTTTGGTGAATATCTGCTTTTCAAGTGCTTTCAGCAGGTTCATCACGCTTGCTCCACGATCTTTTCGTTTGACGTTGTTGTGGACGATCCATTTTTCGTCGCCTGTTATCATACGTCTCAAAAATGGATCATTTTCCTCACGTTTCAAAAGAAAATCGCAGATGTCAATACGCTTAGTGAGATGAATTTCTTTGAGCTCATGTCGTACCCAAATATCGAGCTTACTAATGTATCCAAGTCGTTTTGAATGGTTTTCAACACTCGATTTCGATACGTTAAGATTCTCAGCAATCTCTCGTGTCGTTAAGCGCCGATTGGAATCGATCAGTGCCTTTATTTTGTCATCATCAATTTCGATTGGCCTTCCTGAGCGTGGTGCATCTTTCACATTAAAATCTCGAGATCGAAATTTAGTAAACGAATTTTGACACTGCCGCAGTTTTAAAGCATCCTCGCCATATACATCAGATAACTGTTTATGAGCTTGCACAGCGTTTTTCCCTTTTCGGAAGTAATAAAACAAAATATGACGAAAATGTTCTTTTTGATTTTCCATTTTGAAATCGACGGCAAGCAAACAATTGTTAACGAAATCGTGTACTTTCTTTTTGTAAAACGAGCTTGAACTGTGAGTTGTTGACCTACATAATGAATTTGCGGTTTAGAATGAAGTTAGTTACATTTCAAGACATGTATGTCCATCTATTGGAAAAAAACGCAATTACTTTTTGGCCAACCCAATATATATTAATATAATATATAATATATAATATATATAATATTGGGTTGGCCAAAAAGTAATTGCGTTTTTTTATATAAATAAAAGGCGAATTTTTCATGGGAAACAAAACCTTTATTAAACAATATATTGTCCATTTTGTTTGATTATCTTTTGCCATTTTTCAGGCAACTTCATGATTCCGCGCTCAAAAAAGTTCTTATCTTTTTCAGCAAAAAACAATTCCAACAACGATTTGATATCCTCATCAGCAGTCAAGGTTTTACCATTCAAGGCGTTTTGCAAAGAACGAAACGAATGGTAATCTGATGGTGCCGGGTCTGGCGAATATGGTGGATGTGGTAACGCATCCCATCCAAGTTGCAACAATTTTTCACGAGTGACCAAACTTGTACGTGGTCTAGCGTTATCGTGGTGAAACACAACACCCTTGCGATTCACCAATTCTCGACGTTTCTGTTTGATGGCATCATTTACTTTATCCAGTTGACGACGGTATACGTCTGAATGAATGGTTTGATTCCTTGCAAGCAGCTCAAAATACACAACACCTTTAAAGTCCCACCAGACTGACAGCATAATCTTTCTTTGGTGAATATCTGCTTTTCAAGTGCTTTCAGCAGGTTCATCACGCTTGCTCGACGATCTTTTTCGTTTGACGTTGTCGTAGACGATCGATTTTTCGTCGCCCGTTATCATACGTCTCAAAAATGGATCATTTTCCTCACGTTTCAAAAGAGAATCGCAGATGTCAATACGCTTAGTGAGATGAATTTCTTTCAGCTCATGTGGTACCGAAATATCGAGCTTACTAATGTATCCAAGTCGTTTTAAATGCTTTTCAACACTCGATTTCGATACGTTAAGATTCTCAGCAATCTCTCGTGTCGTTAAACGCCGATTGGAATCGATCAGTGCCTTTATTTTGTCATCATCAATTTCGATTGGCCTTCCTGAGCGTGGTGCATCTTTCACATTAAAATCTGCAGATCGAAATTTAGTAAACCAATTTTGACACTGTCGCAGCTTTAAAGCATCTTCGCCATATACATCAGATAACTTTTTACGAGCTTGCACGGCGTTTTTCCCTTTTCGGAAGTAATAAAAGAAAATATGAGGAAAATGTTCTTTTTGATTTTCCATTTTGAAATCGACGGCAAGCAAACAATTGTTAACGAAATCGTGTACTTTCTTTTTGTAAAACAAGCTTGAACTGTGAGTTGTTAACCTACATAATGAATTTGCGGTTTAGAATGAAGTTAGTTACATTTGAAGACATGTATGTCCATCTGTTGGAAAAAAACGCAATTACTTTTTGGCCAACCCAATATGTCTCTTTTAAAATCGAACAATTTTTAACAGAGAATGTTTTCTCTAAAATGGTATTTGTTAACTACATATTTGTTAATATTTATAACATAAATTTATTAAAGCGTTACAGGATGCAGATTATATCACAACATTTGTCGACTTAATACGTTATATACCAAGTTACAAATGCAGTTACAAACGTTAACTGCAGATTTTCCGAGCTTTTCGTAGACAAAATCTAATTTCTATTTATTTTGCGCTATCTTGCTGCATACTATATCGAATTGAAATTGAAATAACCGGATCAGAATATATTTCTGATTTAATCAGCAAAAACAAAATATACATATATTAATGGTTTATCAATTTATTGATGATATGCATATTCGCAATTGTTTTCATATATACTTTTATATACGTGTCAAAATGTGATACTATTCTGAGAGTTGTACTTTACCACGATTATTTTAACAACTTTTCACAAATTGCGTCTACGATGCAATTGTTTATCTCATGCATATAATTGTAATGTATGTATACATCTTACATCTTGTATATATGTATCGGAAAATTTATATTATATTAGATTCTAGACGTTATTGCAGAATGATTATTTACTTTATTTACAGATGTTTTATTTTCAGAAATACATTTATATTTAATTTATACGTACGATTATACAAAATTCATTGACGTTTACATGCCATTATGTCTTCTGGCATTATAGTCAATGCGTTAAGTGTTCTGTCGCATGTGTTTGACAGACTTCTCTTTCTTTCTCTCAAATATTCTGTCTTTATCTACTGTCTTTATGCAGTAAGATATAAATTAGCGAAAAATCTTACAAAATACTACGTCTACTTGTAGTTAGAATAAATAAGATAAATAAATATCCTTTAAACACTTGAAATAGCGTCCTAGAACGGACTGCGGCCTTTAGAAGAGATTAGCTAGCTGCTTGCTAGTCTGATAGAGGATTTGCAAAATGCAAAATTGGAACCAATGGCAGTTGTCAGCCGGCGCTGTTACGACCTCAGTGCCGCAGCCGCCAGTTAATTACACTGCAGCACCAGGCGCAGATCCTATGGCCCTCATGCAGAGCTATATGCAATATTATAATCAACCAGTAAGTACAAATTTAGATAAAGATAGTATTTATAAATGCATGTGTAGAATGATTCATTACAATTAACGGAGTCCAATTTTCTTGAAATTAAATTCAATGTTTTATTACGGTATTGTTTGTTGACGACATAAAGATAGCATAAAGATTTTGTGGAAATAGTGGTTTTAATAAAACCTTTTCTTGGGTAAAACTTTAGAAAAGCACATTCAAGGCAATAATGATTATTGTTAAAAATACTGTAGGTTTATATAACTTTATAATTTTGTGTAACAATCATCATTATTTTCTTTTAACTGAGATAAAAACTGTTATGGGCATCAATAAATCGACTATAATCATGATTTTAAATATAATATTTCATATCTTTTTATATTAGACGCCTAGTGGATACACACAGGAGCAATGGGCTGCTGCCCAACAACAAGGTTGGTCTCAGTGGCA
The DNA here is from genome assembly GCF_003672135.1 of Ooceraea biroi. Lineage (NCBI taxonomy): Eukaryota > Metazoa > Arthropoda > Insecta > Hymenoptera > Formicidae > Ooceraea > Ooceraea biroi. Next base: position 8,661,538 of record NC_039519.1, read on the forward strand.
ACAATGGCAACAACAGTATCAACAGTGGCAAGCACAGTATGGTGATAAGGTATTATATGCATAATATGTAATATATTTTATGTGCATAATATATATTATATGCACATATAACTGAATATTTAACATGTAAATACACATATAAACAGATATACTTCTTTAAAGAACATTTTTAATGCTAATAATAATTGAATTATTAGCAGGATTTATTGTGACTTATTTTGTAGGAAAGAATTATATAAATTATATCAAATTATAATATAAATTATTTTAATTATATTATCACAGGAATGCGTAAAAGTCAAAAAAGTTTACATATTTGATCTCAGTTAGATTTTGAATAAAAGAAAGATTTTTGTTACAAATTTCTTCACTTATTGCATCATACAGATAAATATAAGCAGTTTTATTGTAAATATGATTTTCTTTTAAATCGAATTTGAGTAATAAAATTGAGAAAAACTCAATAAATTAGCATTAAATAATATAAAATATTTTGATATAAATTGATGATGATAATGGTGATGATTTTAGCTTTCAGTAATGGTAAAAATCTCTATGCACACTAAATCTCTTTTCAGTATCAAGAGACGATGAAACAATTATCGACACAGAATATGAACTTCACCGGCCAAGCACAACTTCCACCAAATGTGCAGCTACCGCCTCTTCCTAAAGAGGATGCACGACCTCCCTTACCACCCGCTACTACAAATACATATCAGTTTGCTATGCCACCCCCTCACCAAAACAATCTTCCGTTATTCCCCGCAAAAGAATCCGCGAGCAACGTAGTGCCTCAACCAAACGCGACAAATCACCCTGTAAACCCACCTCTGCCTACGAGTCAGCCACCATTGCCATCCGAAATTGGTGAAAATAGAGAGAATATTTCGGCCGAAAAATGTGATAATAATGTAATCAGTGAATCCAGCGGTGATAAAAAGTTGAAACCCGAAGAAGACGAGTTGACCGAGGCTGAGAGGACATTTGATGAGCAATTCAAACAGTGGGAAGAGCAGTTTAACAAGTGGAAACAACAGAACGCTAATCATCCAGACAAGGTAAGTACTACCTTGTCTTTCATATATTTTGTTTCTTCTTTTGTGATCTACACATAATGTTTGAAATGCAAAATACATAACGTTAATTATTTACATGGCAAAATATCAGAAAACATTTTCGATGAGCTTGATTTTCATATAATATACAATAAGTCGTAATAGAATTGACGATAAAATAATTTCTGATAAAAAAAAGCAAATGACAAATGTGGAATAAAGAGGTTTAATTTGCTGATTTTAATGTTGTACGTCACTCATTTATATCTGTAATCGAAAAATTGAATAATAAAAATAATATAAGAATATCAACAAAACCTAAATAAAATGATTATTATAAGTATTAAATATTATTTAATATACGATCATTTTAATACTTAAAATAATGAATTTTTCACTATAGGCTTTCAGTGTCCAAGGTTTAAGTTTTCTATGATAATAAACAAATTCCAACAACTTTAAATATCTCCGAACAAAGAACAATTGATTTATAGTATTACGTTTTGAACTATGCAAGATGTCCGAAATCAACGCTCGTGAGGTAGAGTGGAATAGAAAGTCCTTGTACTGTTTTGCGTTAATTATCGAGATATTATCGAGGTAAGAAGTTTAACAAATAATCACGCGCCTCGCGCATCAAGATGCTAATCGAGATATTTTCGAGAGAGGTACCAGCGATCGGATTATGTTAGTAACGAGCGGCAAGGGGAAGGACAACATGTTGGTGAAAATATTTATTTTAAATATTTTCTAAAACCGTGCCAACTCCGCTTATAATGCGCGCTTATAAAGATCTCCTCGTTAATATTTATAATTATTGCTCGATAATTATTGCGAAACTTGCAACACGGTATAGAACTTTTCTATTCAATTCAAACTCTACTCTTCGTGAGCGTTGATTCGTACGTTCTGTACGTTAAAAATTGCATTTATTCAAAATAAAAATAATTAACATTTATATTTCTGTAATAGACATCAAGTTCATCGATAGTGTACATGCCGTAAATAATTTAAACCATAATTTTTATTGGTATCTTTGATTTTCAGACGCAATACAAACAGTATGAAGCAAAATGGACATCGTGGCGCGAGAAGTTGTTAGAACGACGCGAACAGATGCGTAAAAAACGCGAGCAACAGAAACAAGCCGCCGCAAAAGTCGTGGCCGAAAAGAATAAGAATATATCTGGCAACGATAAAATACTGAACATATTATCGAATACCGAAAATCAGGGATTGATCAATAATCTGTTAGGTATCGGGAAAACTTTGGGCTTGACTGGAAAGCAGAACGCCGCTGCACCTCTACCACCTCCGCCACCGCCGCCGCCTCCACCGCCAGAAAATACAAATTCTAGTAATCAGCCTACAACTCAAGTGCCGCAGCAAAATTTGATGCAGGCAAACATGACGACGCCTAATGTTGCTTTACCTTGGCAAAATCAGCAGCAATGGGGAAATCAACATTATAATCCTAGAATGGAAGTGCCGGGATATGGTCCTGGGATGCCTTCAATGCCTGTAGCGCCAATGGTTGGTGTTTCTCCAAATTTCACACAACCGCCACCAAATCTACCGCACAACATCACGCCAAACTTCTCGCAGCCTCCACCGAATTTCTCTAATGGTAATCGACCACCGTTGCAGAATGTGAGAGCACCAGGTCCGGCGAATATAAAAGATCAACCTTCGTTCGGCTCAACTGACCCTTCAAACACGGATGCGCGTTTTATGCCGAACGATCGATCGATTCATAATTTTGGCGGGCAGTCCAACTTCCGAAGAGACGATCAAGAACGACGAGATACCAGTACCAATCCAAACTTGAACGAACAGGATCAATTTAAACCTACTGATACTTTTGGCGCGCGAGGCGATGTCTTTAATGACAGGGCCGGAGCGCAACGTTTTAGAAAAGACGATAGAAATTATAATGATTTCGGAAATAATCAATTGAATCCGCAGAGTAATTTCAATTTGGGTAACGACCGATTTGGATCGGCAAACAGCTCTTTCGGGTCGGGGAATACTCGCTTCGGTGAGGACAACAATCGAATGGGTTCGATGGGAAATAACAAGTTTCCGTTGGGAAACGATCGATTTGGACCAAATAATGATCGATTTGGTTCAGACCCTAGTCGCTTTGGTAATGAATGGATCGGTCCTGAGAGCGATCGATTTAAATCCGAGGTTGGCCCGCTCGGGATAGATAAAAATCGCCGCGAAACTGGCAATGACCGATTCGATTCAAAAGATGAACGATTCGGTCCTGCAATGGGAATCGATCGCTTTGAACCCAAGGATCGTTTCTTTCCTGGCAACGATCGTTTTGGACCCAACAGCGAACACTTCCGTCCGAACGATCGATTTGGTAGGAATAATGCGAATTTCTTCGAATCGAAAGACCTCCCTGATCACAGACGAGATAACTTTGGCGCTAATCCTCGGAGTTTCAACAGGAATCCTCCGTTTAGTCCGTCGAATGAGCTTCCGCCCGAGTTAAAGAAACTCATGGAAAAGCGGAAAGCCGCGGGGGATGTATTTAGACCCAGTTTCGTTGATTCTGACAAATCTAGTACCATCGGTTCTCTCAGCGAAAGCTTCAAGAAAATCGCCGGCGATTCGCCCTTTCGAAGCTCCTTCGATTTCCAAAAAAATTTACCAAATCGTAGCGGTTTAATGGCTTTTTCAAGTGGACCGTCCAATTTTCATCCACATTCTTCCTCTGATTCAGGACAAATTCCTTCACCAATGTATGGTTCACGAGGTCACTCTTTCAACATCGAGTCTCCTTTTAAAGGACCCGTGGACAATTTTGCCAAACGTAATAATCCTATAGGCAATGAACGACAAGGAAAAGATATGGAGATAAAGGTTTCTTCGGATGCCAATCAACCTCAACCAACCAATATTCAGTCTCAAGTTCCTATTAAACATTCTGAAAGCATTGAAACTGCTAATTCCGACCCTCCATTGCAAACTGATGATAATGCAAACAATGCAAAGGTGATGCAAACCAACGAAGCCGATAATTCCATCATGCAAATGGATCTTGTCGCAGAAGGCAATTCGAAGAATGATAATTGTGAGGGTGAATTGATAAAGAGCGTGGAGGAAGATAAGGCTTCTGGCAATGATTCTTTGCAGCAAGATGATAAAACGGAAAGCGACGCTGAAGAAAAGAACAACGATAGTGACAACAAGAAGTCTGAAAGCTTGCCTTTCATGGGTGAAAACGATCCACGACCGGAAGACTTGAATATTGAGCCACCGCCAGAGCTGCCGAATTTGGGTCCTATCTCCACGGATTTGAGCCAAAGCGTGCCGCTCGATCTAAATGAAAGCCAGAAAGAATCAACTGACGATCGGTGCAACGTTCGTTTTGATCGCAGTTTCGATTCCAGGGGAATGGAGTTTAAACCTGACCCGCCGTTCGGTTCCCAGGGCCCGCCGATGATCGGAGACAATCTTGCATCATCTCGTACAATGATGGGCCCTGCTTCGGGCGCGTTCCAACAGGGTCCTATGGGCGTACGATCGGGTTCACCAGATCCTAACGCACCCAATGAATTTAATTCCAAGCGATCTAACGATGAGCAATATAATCGAGATCGCAAGGAATCGGCCGAGGGTTTCAACAAGCAGTTCAACCCTCGAGACCTTGCAGACGAGCGATTTGGTCAAGCCGGCCCGCGACCACAAGGAGGTGGAAAATTTGGTCCGAGCGATCGGCAGCTAGGGCCGCGGGGCCCAATCGATTCGGCGTTTGCTCCACGGAATCCCGGGCCGTTCGGGCTGCCGTTCAGGCCTGGGGGCGTTAACGACTGTACGGATTTCCGAACGATTCCTGAAAGACCGTTCGGTCCGCGAGGGCCGAACGATGCCTCGTATGGACTCAGAAGGCCGAGCGATGCGACTTTCGATACTCGACGTGTTGCCGATGTGCCGTTCGGCCCTCTGGGGCCTAGCAGATTCGGTAGACCAAACGAGGCGTTTGATAAAAGACCTCTCTTTGATAGCGGTGGACCGTTCAATTTTCCTGGCGAAAGACCTCTAGCTCCACGTAGATCGAACGAGGGAACGCCGAGTTCTCTTGGCTCCAGTGACGTCCCGCCCTCGATGTTTGGTCCAAAAGACGCTCTTCAAAGTAAAGCGAAGAGCTTCAACGACAATCGATTCGAATCTCGAGATTCTAATGACGGTCTTTGCGGACCGTCAGACTTCAAGGCCCAGGGCCCGGTGGGCAACATAAGTGCTTCGAAACTGTCGACAGATCGAACCGATCCTTTCTACGATCGCGACGATTTCGTGCGCAGAAATGCTTTCGTCAGAAGAGGACAGTTCGAAGACGCTGTCCCCGCTAAGAAGGCCAAGTACGAGGAAAGATCCAATCCGGACGAGTTCAATAAAAGCTACTCGGGTAGAAATGTTGATGTAGAAGTGCAAGACAACGCCAGCGAGTACGCTAGACGCATGCCCGTGTGCGACGCTTATAAGAAAACGTTAGACGACGTCGGGCACGGTTCACGATACGGGTTTAACGATACTTGGAAGGACAAGTTCGGTAATGACCAAAGGCTCGATGGGGATCAACACAAAGCTATCGACAAAAATGTTCCGAATACCTTTGACGAGAGATCGACGGGCTCAGAGCCGAAATACGGTTCTAATTTGTTTACGAAGCAGCCTAAACCGAGGATCGGAGAAGAATTCTACGTGCAAAAGCAGTTCAATTATAATCACGGTGAGATCGATAAAAAGTACACCGCTGAAGGCTTCGCTCCGACAAAGGTGATCGATTACGGACATGCGTCTCGTTCGTCAAACGTGGAACGGCAACTGTCATCGCTTTGCTTCGACTACGGTCACGGCGAATTCAAGCCGACGATGGACGATCAACAGCAACAGCAGCACAATCATCCGAAGAGAGATTTCAGGAATTGGGTGGAAAGCGAGCAGAATCTAAAAGAATACACGGAGAAGATGAGAAATTACGAAAATATGAAAGGCTCTACCGACAAAGCGAGAAGTTATGAGAATTATTACGACGCGCGTAAATCGGACTATAATATGCGGAAAGAGCATGATTGGCAATCGAAAGACAAAAAAGCCGAGGGAGAGAGAAAGGAAAACGAAGGTCATAAGGAAAAAGGATTCAAACCTGAAGATCGCTTCTTCGAATGTGATTTTAGCAATGATCAGAAGAACCGCCAAAGTGATAGAAACCTTCTCAAAGGTAATTTGATTCAAATTTTTATCCTAAGTAATAATTTATATTTAGATAATAATTTATTTCATTTGATTATTAATAATAATAATATCCTGAATAACATATATATCTCTCTTTTAAATAAATTATGATTTAAATATATTACTGAGAGGCAACACTACTCTTTATGCCGAATTTTATTGAGTCTATTATTTTCTGGAATACAGAGCGGACTCAAGAAATATGCGACAATTCCCGAAAGGAAACGAATAAAGATAATGACAAAGATAACAGGTATTGTGGAAAACGTTTTACTTTAATTTTTGAGAATATCTGCAACTACATATCGTACGTATGTAGCTCTCGAAATTTGAATATAAACATCATGGAAGAGATTAAGCACATAAGAGTGCATGCTATCTTTTTTATTCTCAGCAGTAGACTTTTAAACATAAGATTTTAAACGTAAGAAGTTTTGATTGAAGAGTCATTTGAGTCATGATTTTCACCTAGCGTAATTACGATCACGCGAGGTACGCGTGCTCACCGATATCCCCGTAGATCTAATCTACAACCAGAAGACTGTTTAATCAAAATTTGTAATTGATCAGAGTTTAAATTCTTGTATTTCAAAAGGTCACTGCTTGGAAGAAAACTGACAGTTTTATACACTTGTCCTTTGCGAGTCTCTGTTACGAGTTTACGTCTACATTCTTGAATTTTGAAACGTTTTATACAGGGTGTCCCGGGTTTTAACCGACAAACTGCGGGAGCATATTCTACTAGTGGAAATAAGAAAAAATTCTTATATCGAGTTTCCTTAGAAATGCTTTGTTACAAAGTTACAAACCAATATTGAGAAGAAATATGAGACAAGTAACAACGGATTTTTTCACAAAAATAAAAATTATCTACGCAATGATTTAGTGACGCATTTCAAAATGTTGTCCTTGCGCATCGATACAAGCTAGACATCGACGTAGTACGGAATTTGTTACGGTACGACATTCCTGAAAATTTGGTTGCATCTCAGTGACTGAATTAGTAATTCGTTGCTTTAAATCTTCAAGCGAGATTACTTCTGTACTGTAAACTTTATTTTTTAAAGTTGCCCATAAATAAAAATCAAGAGGCGTTAAATCGGGCGATCTTGGAGGCCAGAAAACCGCTCCTCCTCGACCAATCCACCTATGAGCGTAATGTTCGTCTAACCAGTTTCTAACTTGTCTAGCATAGTGCGACGGACAACCGTCTAACTGTATCCAGCTGTTTTGGCGAAACTGCAGTGGCACATTTTCCATCAAAATTGGTACATGTGAATACACATAACATAAACATCTTCGACCTTGCAAATTCTACACTATGTTCCGTTGTTACTTATCTCATATTTCTTTTCAATATTGGTTTATAACTTTGTAATAAAGCATTTCTAAGCAAACTCGATATAAGAATTTTTTCTTCTTTCCACTAGTAGAATATGCTCCCGCAGTTTGTCGGTTAAAACCCGGGACACCCTGTATGTCTAATTATACAGGGTGTCCCGGGTTTTAACCGACAAACTGCGGGAGCATATTCTACTAGTGGAAATAAGAAAAAATTCTTATATCGAGTTTCCTTAGAAATGCTTTGTTACAAAGTTACAAACCAATATTGAGAAGAAATATGAGACAAGTAACAACGGATTTTTTCACAAAAATAAAAATTATCTACGCAATGATTTAGTGACGCATTTCAAAATGTTGTCCTTGCGCATCGATACAAGCTAGACATCGACGTAGTACGGAATTTGTTACGGTACGACATTCCTGAAAATTTGGTTGCATCTCAGTGACTGAATTAGTAATTCGTTGCTTTAAATCTTCAAGCGAGATTACTTCTGTACTGTAAACTTTATTTTTTAAAGTTGCCCATAAATAAAAATCAAGAGGCGTTAAATCGGGCGATCTTGGAGGCCAGAAAACCGCTCCTCCTCGACCAATCCACCTATGAGCGTAATGTTCGTCTAACCAGTTTCTAACTTGTCTAGCATAGTGCGACGGACAACCGTCTAACTGTATCCAGCTGTTTTGGCGAAACTGCAGTGGCACATTTTCCATCAAAATTGGTACATGTGAATACACATAACATAAACATCTTCGACCTTGCAAATTCTACACTATGTTCCGTTGTTACTTATCTCATATTTCTTTTCAATATTGGTTTATAACTTTGTAATAAAGCATTTCTAAGCAAACTCGATATAAGAATTTTTTCTTCTTTCCACTAGTAGAATATGCTCCCGCAGTTTGTCGGTTAAAACCCGGGACACCCTGTATGTCTAATTATACAGGGTGTCCCGGGTTTTAACCGACAAACTGCGGGAGCATATTCTACTAGTGGAAATAAGAAAAAATTCTTATATCGAGTTTGCTTAGAAATGCTTTGTTACAAAGTTACAAACCAATATTGAAAAGAAATATGAGACAAGTAACAACGGATTTTTTCACAAAAATAAAAATTATCTACGCAATGATTTAGTGACGCATTTCAAAATGTTGTCCTTGCGCATCGATACAAGCTAGACATCGACGTAGTACGGAATTTGTTACGGTACGACATTCCTGAAAATTTGGTTGCATCTCAGTAACTGAATTAGTAGTTCGTTGCTTTAAATCTTCAAGCGAGATTACTTCTGTACTGTAAACTTTATTTTTTAAAGTTGCCCATAAATAAAAATCAAGAGGCGTTAAATCGGGCGATCTTGGAGGCCAGAAAACCGCTCCTCCTCGACCAATCCACCTATGAGCGTAATGTTCGTCTAACCAGTTTCTAACTTGTCTAGCATAGTGCGACGGACAACCGTCTAACTGTATCCAGCTGTTTTGGCGAAACTGCAGTGGCACATTTTCCATCAAAATTGGTAAATCGTTTGATAGGAATCTTCGAAAAGATTCTCCGTTCAATCGGTCAGGTAAAAAGAACGGACCAATAAGCCGGTCATGAAGCATACCCGTCCAAACATTACATCGAAATTCGTGTTGAAAGTTTCTTCGTCTGGCAGTATGTGGATTATTATGAGCCCATACATGGCTATTATGAGGATTGAACATGCCTCGTCTTGTAAAGGTCGCTTCATCTGTCCATAATATCATTGATGAGAAAAGATTGTCCCTTTCTACTGCATTCACATACCGGTTACAAAATTCGACTCGTTTCTGATAATCGATTGGAAGGCATTCTTGTACAGGTGTGTAATGATATGCGAATCTGTCGTCAGCACGCAATGTTCTCCAAATAGTGTTTCGTGATATCTGCAGTTGAGCTGAAGCACGTCGAACACTTTGTGTAGGAGTATTATCAAAAAGATTTAAGATTCTTTCCGAGCGTCGTCGGTGCCTTAGAGCTGAACGAACATCGTCATATTCATTCATAGGTCGAAATGAACCCAAATTACGTAATTGCAAATGGGTATTACTAAACACAGAACTGTCTGGTACTCTCCTGTTAGGAAATCTACGTCGATACTCTCGTACGGCAGCTCGTGCATTTCCGTCACAGAATCCGTACACGAAATGAACATCGGTGTATTCCTCGTTTGAAAACACTTTTGGCATTCTGATAGTAATTGCTAGTTGACACGACGATTGAAATCTAACAGCTACTGTTGTGAAAGTAACAATCATACTGAATCGTTTCAACATAGTGAACATGAATACACGTGAATACACGTAACATAAACATCTTCGACCTTGCAAATTCCACACTATGTCCCGTTGTTACTTATCTCATACTTCTTTTCAATATTGGTTTATAACTTTGTAATGAAGCATTTCTAAGCAAACTCGATATAAGAATTTTTTCTTATTTCCACTAGTAGAATATGCTCCCGCAGTTTGTCGGTTAAAACCCGGGACACCCTGTATAGTTACGTAATGATCGTGCATATATGATGATATTTATGTGATATATTTTGAATATACGTGATATATTCTTTAGATCGAAAGGAAGTATTAGCTGGCAAGAGAGTTCGAACAAGAACGTCATAGACACAAAGTTACAGGATACCACCAGGTACGTTGCATTATTTTTTTGAGCCTGTTGTAGAAGCTTTATTCTACAGGCTATAATCACGAAAGTTAACTTGAAAAATCATCTTAGCTTGGTATCTGATGGAAAATCCAATTATAAGTATAATAATTCATTAAACAATTTTTTCTACTTTTTTTTACAAGTACAAGAATAATATAAGATGAAAATATACTAATAAACTATTGGATTCTAAGCTAGTGATTTACGAATTTGATTACGCTCATCGTTATTATTGATGGCTTAATTTATAAAATTAGACATATTCCTATTGTAGATATTTTTTATTCAGTATATATACGGGGTGTTTCCTAAGTAAGTAGACAAACTTAAGAAGGATATTCCTCGGCTTATTTTAAGAAGAAAAGGTCATATAAACATATGTCCTAAACTGCTTTGTTTTCCAAAAAAAGTACATCACTGTTCACTTTTCGGATAGCAGACTTAAATCCAGTAGATTTTTTTCTATGGGGACAGCTTAAATCTTTAGTTTACGCTACACCTATTCAAAATGAAGAAGATCTCAGAAATCGTATAATAGATGGACGTGAAAGAATACGTAACACTCCAGGTATTTTTGAGCGTGTACGTCAATCAATGGAAAGGAGAGTCGAGGCGTGTATCATGGCTGCGGGTGGACATTTTCAGCAGTTACTGTGATATTATTTTTCTTTTTAGTTACTATTTTCTTTTTCGTTATAATTTTTCTTTTTGGTTACTATTGTTTTTCATTTGTTTCATTTGCAATAACACAAACTGTTCTATAATAAACGAAAAGTGAACGAAAGCAGTGATGTACTTTTTTGGAAAACAAAGCAGTTTAGGACATATGTTTATGACCTTTTCTTCTTAAAATAAGCCAAGGAATATCCTCCTTAAGTTTGTCTACTTACTTAGGAAACACCCTGTATATATATACATATATCTACGAAATTTTTTATTTTTTTGAATCTAATGCGCTAGGCTCACATCGATTTATTGATAATACGTATTAGACATTAATGCATCATTGATTCTGATAAGGTACAATGTATCGATGTGAATTCTTAGCTGCACAGTAACGCAGAGAGATCTATATTTATTACTCTTATGCCTCTCTCAGTAAATGTTGCTAAATCAGAGAGGACAAAACATGGGAAAAGAAATTCCTGTCATATTTTATTCTGCGTTTGATCTATTAATTGAAGCTTCATTCCTACAATATTATTATCGATTCATTCTTGAACGAAAGAAATATAAAAGCAAACAAATGTGTCAATATTTGCGATATAGTACAGCGAAGAATATAACGAATAGAACGGTTTATTTCTTGGGCTTTTATAAGATTATTACAGTTATTTGTAGGATTTATTGTACTTGTACTGAAAACTGTTAATTCAGTTATTTTTTGATCAATTTTGATCATTCGAAACTTTTTGAGGCTGTCCTTGTCGGATACATAAGAAACGACTGAATCACTTTTCCCAACAAAATGTTGGCAAAACTTATGAATTTTATATACAATTATACAAGTACAGCACATATGCGATTATTTGCGAATTGCGATTTATTGTAATAAAACTCATGTGGCGCATTTGTTGAAGGTTGCATACTAAATTATGATTTCTGATCCTTCTCTCACTGCAGCCACGATGCATTATGAAGATGCATTATCAAAAAATAATTGCAAAGATATTCTTGCTCTATATAAATATATACTAAAATAAATGGTTTTACATATCACTATGTGACAAAAGAAGTTGAAACAACATTGAAAACTTTGATACTTTTTATAGATATATACGTATAATTTAATTTCTCCATCCGCGCTCTACATTTTCAGCAAAAATGAATGATTATCTTATGAGTATCGTATTATCTTATTATGAGTATCTTTTTTGAGGTACACGTTTGGATGTGTCTGCACATGAAATAATTCTGACATATTTAATATATCACTAAACGATGTTTATGCATAAACATAATAGATATATCAAGTTTTATATCTATATTTTTAACAATTCTATAATTATTAAAGATTGCATAATAATCAATATTTTGAGGCCACCTGAATATCTCGGCTGTTATTGGTGATAGAAAAGAATGTGTCAGACCAAACTTGCATGGTTTCGAGGGACACATAATTTGTTCAAAATACATTTTTATTAGGTGGACGCGTAAAGGTCATATGAAGGTCAACTTCGTTTTTTTAAATAATATGATATGTTTGTTTACGTACCATCTAGTAGAGCGTTTGAAGATGCGCACATTGATCTACGGGTCATCAAAATCATTCAAGGTCACTGAAGGCTAAAATTTCTAAGTGCTAGAACTGTTTCATTTCTGAGTTTACGGTATTTTCAATAGCAGAGAACTCTAGGCAATAAAAGTACATTATTTTCCGTTGAAGTTGGCCTTCAGTGACCTTGAATGATTTTGACCCGTAGATCAATGTGCGCATCTTCAAACGCTCTACTAGATGGTACGTAAAAAAACATCATACCATTTAAAAAAACGAAGTTGACCTTCATATGACCTCTACGCGTCCACCTAATAAAAAACTATTTAGAACAAATTATGTGTCCCTCGAAATCATGCAAGTTTGGTCTGACACGTGTTTTTCTATCACCAATAACAGCCGAGATATTCAGGTGGCCTGTTTTAGGTGCCTCACCCTGTATATCAGATTGATGAAAAGATCCATTTGTGTTTATGTAGTAACGTAGAAACAGAAAAGATAAATCTTTAATCAACTTTTATCTACTATAATTGCTTACACATATGTCCATTCATTTTATTATAAAAGAAAAAATATTTGTTACAGTCTTTCTTCAGATACAAAGAAAAATGTGGAATCGACTGCGAAAACTTTGGAATTGGCAAAACTGCCCAACTACACGATGGTCGATGACTTATTGTGCCCACCAGGTCGTCAGAACAGACCACCAAAAATAGCCGTTATCCTCAGAGGACCACCTGGTAGTGGCAAATCTTTTGTTGCTAAACTTATCAAGGTATACTAATAAATTAATTTATATTAATAAATAATTGAATATTGTATATTATTACTTTTATTAAATTTAATACATGTTAATAAATTATCAGTTATCATAAATATTAACATATTTTTCAAAAGCATATTATAATACATTATGGAAAGAGATTTATAATTTTTGTGGTGTTTTACTCTGGTGTCGCAATAGTAAAAATTTTGCATAAGAATTACGGATACAATGTAGGTTTGTCAAAATGCTTTGATTTATTGCTGAGGAATCTATATTTTAAATTAATTTCGGATTTATTGATCGTAATTTTATTGCAATTTATATAATGTAAATTATATCTTCCATTTATATTTTTATCAATGCCTAAAAATCGCAGTCTATTTAATATATCATTTTATGATCTTTTCCTGTATAGGATAAAGAAGTTGAGCAAGGTGGTTCTGCGCCGAGAATATTGAGTCTGGATGATTACTTCCTCGTTGAAAAGGAAGTAGAGACTAAAGACGACAATGGCAAGAAAATCACAGTTAAGGTATAATTCCTTACATTTGGATGTAAAACAAGTTTTTTAAAATTGACAATCATTTTAATTTATAATAATATTTTGTTTATATGTTATTTATAATAAAAGTAGGATCGAAAAGAACAAAAAACGCGGCTCCCGGAAGTCAAAACTAATAATATTTATAATAATAATCATTGTTTAAATTTATTGAAGCTTAAAGTTGCTTTATACATAATAAATTGTTAAGTTTAATTAATAAGAAATATAATGAAGAAATTAATATGCTTTAATGTTATTGAGAATGTTGTCTTTAGCTTTCTTTGATGTGTAAATCTGTCGCATAGAATGTTTGCGCAATGGTTTAACATGCAATACATGCATATGAATCTTCTCTGGAACAGGAAATGGTGTATGAATACGAAGAGGCTATGGAGCAGAGTTACATAACATCGCTTGTTAAAGCTTTCAAAAAAAATATAACAGATGGATTCTTCAATTTCATCATATTAGACTGCATCAATGAGAAGATTACGGATTACGAAGAAATGTGGAATTTCGCCAAATCGAAAGGTTTCAAAGTAAGCGATTGCAAGCTTGATAATATTAATATGTTTCAAATTCAATAATCTGAAGCTTATTCATGAGATATATAACATTCAAAGTCGCCATAATTTATTATTAAAAAAATATTTTGTTATTCTGGAACATCTTGTATGATAATATGTTGCAGTATTGCTATATATTTAATTATGATATAATGTCAAATTGGAAATCCGAAACAATTATGGCTAACGACGCATGGCATTATTTGTGTATGCAGGTATACATATGCGAGATGGAAATGGATCTACAGATATGCTTGAAGAGAAACATACATAATCGTACCGAGGATGAAATTAATCGGATTATAGATTACTTTGAACCAACGCCTAGTTATCACCAAAAGCTGGACGTAAACTCGATGTTACAAGAGCAGGCGATAGAGGAGGTAGTTTTGTCTTTCTTAAAGTCGATATTGCACATCGTGAAATATATGCTTACATTCATAAACATGTTTGTTAAAGGTCGATATGGAAGATAGTCAAGAAATTCAGGAACAATCTGCCACACAAAACGAAGATAGCGAAGACAGCCACGAGGACACTCAGGATGCTATTGTAATTAAATAAGTTTACTAAATAACTGTTTCTTTTATATAAAGATGATCACGTGATAATTTCTTGTAAAAAATATCTTACGCAAAAGGCTATTCAGAAAAGGCTAGGTAAATGTAAAAGAAACTTTTTTGTGCAAAATTTATTAGAAGAAAAACAATTTTAAATATTGAAAGTCCAATATATATTTTTTTAATATAAAACGGAGTTAAAGAACGTTGTTTTCTAAATTGTTAATTATAGATTTTTGTAATTTTGTAATATAATACTTTTATACATGCATTTTCGTTTTTCTAGGGTGTCAGCAAATGGGAGAAGATGGAAGCTGAAGATAAATTAGGTGAGTTAGTTTATATCACTTTACGTTGATACACCAGTATATTTTAATAAATAACGTGACTTATCGGTAAATTTTTATTTTCTTTATAACGCAGATCGACTAGATGGATTAGCGAAAAAGAAAAGCGAAACAAAACCGCAAACCATGGAAGATTTTCTCCAAGTACCTGATTATTACAATATGGAAGATACTTCCGGTAAAAAACGGGTATGTATTTGTAATAATTATCGGTTGAATTTACGAATTATTCTATACAGGGTGTCCCGGGTTTTAACCGACAAACTGCGGGAGCATATTCTACTAGTGGAAATAAGAAAAAATTCTTATATCGAGTTTGCTTAGAAATGCTTTATTACAAAGTTATAAACCAATATGAGATAAGTAACAACGGAACATAGTGTGGAATTTGCAAGGTCGAAGATGTTTATGTTACGTGTATTCACGTGTATTCATGTTCACTATGTTGAAACGATTCAGTATGATTGTTACTTTCACAACAGTAGCTGTTAGATTTCAATCGTCGTGTCAACTAGCAATTACTATCAGAATGCCAAAAGTGTTTTCAAACGAGGAATACACCGATGTTCATTTCGTGTACGGATTCTGTGACGGAAATGCACGAGCTGCCGTACGAGAGTGTCAACGTAGATTTCCTAACAGGAGAGTACCAGACAGTTCTGTGTTTAGTAATACCCATTTGCAATTACGTAATTTGGGTTCATTTCGACCTCTGAATGAATATGACGATGTTCGTTCAGCTCTAAGGCACCGACGACGCTCGGAAAATATCTTAAATCTTTTTGATAATACTCCTACACAAAGTGTTCGACGTGCTTCAGCTCAACTGCAGATATCACGAAACACTATTTGGAGAACATTGCGTGCTGATGACAGATTCGCATATCATTACACACCTGTAGAAGAATGACTTCCAATCGATTATCAGAAACGAGTCGAATTTTGTAACCGGTATGTGAATGCAGTAGAAAGGGACAATCTTTTCTCATCAATGATATTATGGACAGATGAAGCGACCTTTACAAGACGAGGCATGTTCAATTCTCATAATAGCCATGTATGGGCTCATAATAGTCCACATACTGCCAGACAAAGAAACTTTCAACACGAATTTCGATGTAATGTTTGGATGAGTATGCTTCATGACCGGCTTATTGGTCCGTTCTTTTTACCTGACCGATTGAACGGAGAATCTTTTCGAAGATTCCTATCAAACGATTTACCAATTTTGATGGAAAATGTGCCACTGCAGTTTCGCCAAAACAGCTGGATACAGTTAGACGGTTGTCCGTCGCACTATGCTAGACAAGTTAGAAACTGGTTAGACGAACATTACGCTCATAGGCGGATTGGTCGAGGAGGAGCGGTTTTCTGGCCTCCAAGATCGCCCGATTTAACGCCTCTTGATTTTTATTTATGGGCAAGTTTAAAAAATAAAGTTTACAGTACAGAAGTAATCTCGCTTGAAGATTTAAAGCAACGAATTACTAATTCAGTTACTGAGATGCAACCAAATTTTCAGGAATGTCGTACCGTAACAAATTCTGTACTACGTCGGTGTCTAGCTTGTATCGATGCGCAAGAACAACATTTTGAAATGCGTCACTAAATCATTGCGTAGATAATTTTTATTTTTGTGAAAAAATCCGTTGTTACTTGTCTCATATTTCTTTTCAATATTGGTTTATAACTGTGTAATAAAGCATTTCTAAGCAAACTCGATATAAGAATTTTTTCTTATTTCCACTAGTAGAATATGCTCCTGCAGTTTGTCGGTTAAAACCCGGGACACCCTGTATACAGGGTGTTTCCTCTAACTATAGCACTTAGAATATCTCTGCTTCCTTTGATGATATGAAAAAAGTCAAAGGACGATAATTGTTCGATTCAAAGAGACTAGTACTCTGGTAAGAAAATTATTTTTTTAATGTGACCTTTCACAAGATATCAAGGTCATCAACAGTTTTTTAAATGAGATGGTATATTTTCCTTAGCGAAATGATGTAGCTTGTAAAAAAACAAATTCAACCATACAGAATATGTTGACCTTCATTTGCACGGAACATACTCAACGAATCATTTCCTGATCGCTGGATTGGACGTGGTGGAAGAATTTCTTAGCCGGCTCGATCACCAGATCTTACGCCTCTTGATTTTTATTTATGGGCAACTTTAAAAAATAAAGTTTACAGTACAGAAGTAATCTCGCTTGAAGATTTAAAGCAACGAATTACTAATTCAGTTACTGAGATGCAACCAAATTTTCAGGAATGTCGTACCGTAACAAATTCTGTACTACGTCGGTGTCTAGCTTGTATCGATGCGCAAGAACAACATTTTGAAATGCGTCACTAAATCATTGCGTAGATAATTTTTATTTTTGTGAAAAAATCCGTTGTTACTTGTCTCATATTTCTTTTCAATATTGGTTTATAACTTTGTAATAAAGCATTTCTATTCAAACTCGATATAAGAATTTTTTCTTATTTCCACTAGTAGAATATGCTCCCGCAGTTTGTCGGTTAAAACCCGGGACACCCTGTATATGCAAATATTTAATTGAATTGTGCACATTTTTTTTTCAGGTACGTTGGGCTGATCTGGAAGAACGTAAGGAGCAGGAAAAGATGCGTGCTGTCGGATTTGTTGTTGGTCATACCAATTGGGATCGCATGATGGATCCAACAAAAGGCGGAAGCGCTTTGACACGCACAAAGTATATATGATTCAAATTTATTTCTAGAACACGTAGACGATAATGTATTATAGAATGTTAATTAGAAATAACAAATTAGAAATAATAGAATTTGTATTTTTTCTTTTTTTTATAAGATGCTTTTATAAATCTGAGTTTTGTTTGATACCGTCTACATTTATATATTTTATAAGAAAAAAGGAAATAGAATTTTAGCTTTATGTCACACGTCAAAACAGTTTTTTTTATCATCATGAGACCATCATCATTATCCATCACTGCCAGTTGCTAAGGAGAATCTGAAATAGGATCAGGATGTTTGATATTTTAATTTACACATAAAAGTACGCATCGATAAGCATCAAGATCGACTAAAATCGACTGTGGTTCTAGTTTGTTCATTTAGTTTGAAAAGTTTTTTTAGTTCCTATTTAAAAATTTATATATATTACTATTTGCCTCAGAATTGCAATTTGGCATTTCACTTTTCTAGAATATGTGTTTGAAGCAAATATAGGGCAACAATTATTTCAGTTTATCTTTTACTTGTGCTTTGATATATAAAGCAAATTAATAACTAGCTGTGTTAATATTGCTACATGTTTTGCTTGTTATTACACTAGAACAAACCTAATTATAATCCTGTAAAGATTTAATGTGTATATGTATATATATAGTGATAATATTACTATATTTAATAAGAATTTTATGAAAACAAAACGGAATTAGATACAGCACCTCATTTAATAATAAATTAAATTGTTTATTATTTAATTCTATTCGTTGAATATTTCTTGAGCTATACAAAAATGCGAGTATTATTTACATGATAATTATTATTGCAGGTTTTTCTCGCTGTCGTAGAAAATGATAATTTTATATGAGTGTTGAAAAACAAGGAAGTGAAAGATTCAAGCGAATAGCGCGTCTCAGTCTTTGTATCAAAAACGTTCTGAAACTGTATTATAAAAACATAAGTTATTTCATTTAGAAATAATATTAAAAGCACAAGAGGATATAAATTACTTATAAGAGGTTACCTATCACTTAGAGGTAAGATTATGTGATTATATCTAATAATATAATATTATATAATTATATTATGAAGTATAATTATATAAATGATAATTAAGATAGATAAACGTTATGTTTAGATATCATAGATTTAGTCATTATAGGATTGTAAATTTTGTACATAATATTGTACGTAGCTAAATGAATTTGTATCATTTGTATGAACTATGTACATTAAAAAATATCAAATCACGTCAGATGTCATTCTGTTAGACACTTAGATGTGACGCATTTAATTAGTATAACTGAGCTCCGCGACGTTCATCAATTCCACGCAAAACAACATGTATATCTACGTACCGGAAAGTGTCTCATTAAACTTTGTTTCGTCGTTTCCATATTTTATTATTATATCATAATAATAATTTTTCATGTTATTATTTTTATTATAATTTATTTCCAGGAGGTGGCTTAGATGTTTTTATGTATAAATAACTTTAGTCTCGAGAGAAGGAGCTAACGTAAGAAAATATTCTTATAAAATAGCTATCGCAGAAAAGGGATTACATAATTTTATTGTGGCGGCATAGTAATAAACGTTCGTGGCATTCTACTTTATGGTAAGATTATACATATAAAGCTAAGATTTTTCATACTTGAGAGTGTATAACTTTTATTATTATTGATTAATTAATACGTAGATAAAAAAGACAGTAAATACGAAGTTAAATTATTTAAAGTTGATTTCTCATACTTTTTTAACAAATAAATTTAAATCTTTCTGAGTGATTAATGACGTAATATTATTATGATTCATTTGTAGTGTTTACGCGTGTTTCTAATTGGGTATGTACGAATTTCGCGTTTAATCGCCGCTTTGTTGTTGCCATGTCGCACATCGTACGTGCATATATTAATTCATCTATGGTCGAAAGCTTGTTCTTGACACAGATTACTACTACAACGATTAAACTTTCAAAGCTAGGATAGCGATGTATCCTTTGTTCTGTAATTATGTCGCCTGTCCATCCGAATATCCCATCATTAATAATTGTTCCCTACAGCATTCATTATCGATAACTTGCAAACCAATAGACCGAATACTGTCACAATAATGAGATTAATAGCGGACGAACAATCGCTATTGCATATCTCGATAGTGCACCGAAGATGTCAAATTATTTGTTTTTTTCATATTGGACTGCTGCAGGCAGTTCCTCTATTATGCGAATTCTGTAGTCATTTTATTGGCTAAATGAAAAGACAATCATAGTAAAGTGAATGTAATTTATAGGTGTATTTATAGCTCCTTGGGAAATATTGATTTTCCGGGACGTAGAGATATAGGCTCTTCGCAAATAATTGGCCGTTTATGGGGAACGAAGGTACAAGTCTTTGCAACGAGGGAGTGACAGTTTAAATTTATTACTCTATCGATAAGATGTCCTTTCATGTCATGGATTTGCATCTCTTATCAACTTTAATGGCACCATTGTCGTATTCCTTTCCACGTAATGTGCATTATTGTGATAATTAATATATCAGTATTTTTTAAGCAACATATTAGGCGATAATGCAAAAAGAAAGTTGCTTAAGAACGCGAAAGTAAAAACAAGACATAAAATAAAAAGGGTTTTTTTATTTTATATTAAATTGTTAAGTAATAGTTTATAGAGGAGAACTCGACTTGACTTACATCCCGCGAATACTTTTACGGAACTTTACATTACTCGCAGTTTATAAACAGCGCGATTTGCTTTATGGCTAATATATAGCTCTACAGCTAACGATCGTTATCTTCTTATACGCGAATATACGGACGAATGACGATACTAATGGTTGTTTCTTCACAATTCGAGTGTCTGCAGTTGCGGGCGACTTTACTCGCTAATATATAGTCTTTGCTGCTTACATGAACGAACCGTATGCAGTTGCATTCTGCTATCTCGAACATTTTTTCAATCTGTTCTTTTATATGTATTGTGTTGCGTATCCTTATAAACAAGGAGTATTCACTTTTGGTATGTATGTTAATGATTTTATCAAATTTATTATTTCAGATATCAAATTATTAAAACAAAATCAAGTTTTGCAGTTGTGGCGTCGGACCACAACGACGTTATTGCAAGACTGTCTATTTCAATATACAGTAAGTTTTCTATTGGAAGAAATTTTATTTTTTATATACAGGGTGTTTCCTCTAACTGTAGCACTTAGAATATCTCTGCTTCCTTTGATGATACGATAAAAGTCAAAGGACGAAAATTGTTCGATTCAAAGAGACTAGTACTCTGGTAAGAAAATTATTTTTTTTAATGTGACCTTTCACAAGATATCAAGGTCATCAACATTTTTTTAAACGAGATGGTATATTTTCCTTAACGAAATGATGTAGCTTGTAAAAAAACAAATTCAACCATACAGAATATGTTGACCTTCAAATGACTTTGAACCACAAAAATCACGTTTAGGATAAGAAACTCTATTTATTGTATGTATAACTACAAACATGTACCTTTTTTACAGATGTTCGAAATGATCACCGTTTACTTCCATACACTTTCGAATTCGATGAATAAACGATTGTTTTACGTTTTTGAGAGATTCCGGAGTAATTGCGGTGCACGCACGCTGAATTCTTTCTCGCGTATCTTCAGGTGTTGTCGGAATATCGCGATAAACTTCATTTTTTAGGCGTCCCCAAAGAAAAAAATCAAGAGGCGTAAGATCTGGTGATCGAGCCGGCCAAGAAATTCTTCCACCACGTCCAATCCAGCGATCAGGAAATGATTCGTTGAGTATGTTCCGTGCAAATGAAGGTCAACATATTCTGTATGGTTGAATTTGTTTTTTTACAAGCTACATCATTTCGCTAAGGAAAATATACCATCTCATTTAAAAAAATGTTGATGACCTTGATATTTTGTGAAAGGTCACATTAAAAAAAATAATTTTCTTACCAGAGTACTAGTCTCTTTGAATCGAACAATTTTCGTCCTTTGACTTTTTTCATATCATCAAAGGAAGCAGAGATATTCTAAGTGCTACAGTTTAGAGGAAACACCCTGTATACAGGGTGTCCCGGGTTTTAACCGACAAACTGCGGGAGCATACTCTACTAGTAGAAATAAGAAAAAATTCTTATATCGAGTTTGCTTAGAAATGCTTTATTACAAAGTTATAAACCAATATTGAAAAGAAATATGAGATAAGTAACAACGGATTTTTTCACAAAAATAAAAATTATCTACGCAATGATTTAGTGACGCTTTTCAAAATGTTGTCCTTGCACATCGATACAAGCTAGACATCGACGTAGTACAGAATTTGTTACGGTACGACATTCCTGAAAATTTGGTTGCATCTCAGTAACTGAATTAGTAATTCGTTGCTTTAAATCTTCAAGCGAGATTACTTCTGTACTGTAAACTTTATTTTTTAAAGTTGCCCATAAATAAAAATCAAGAGGCGTAAGATCTGGTGATCGAGCCGGCCAAGAAATTCTTCCACCACGTCCAATCCAGCGATCAGGAAACGATTCGTTGAGTATGTTCCGTGCAAATGAAGGTCAACATATTCTGTATGGTTGAATTTGTTTTTTTACAAGCTACATCATTTCGCTAAGGAAAATATACCCTCATTTAAAAAAATGTTGATGACCTTGATATTTTGTGAAAGGTCACATTAAAAAAAATAATTTTCTTACCAGAGTACTAGTCTCTTTGAATCGAACAATTTTCGTCCTTTGACTTTTTTCATATCATCAAAGGAAGCAGAGATATTCTAAGTGCTACAGTTTAGAGGAAACACCCTGTATACAGGGTGTCCCGGGTTTTAACCGACAAACTGCGGGAGCATATTCTACTAGTGGAAATAAGAAAAAATTCTTATATCGAGTTTGCTTAGAAATGCTTTATTACAAAGTTATAAACCAATATTGAAAAGAAATATGAGACAAGTAACAACGGATTTTTTCACAAAAATAAAAATTATCTACGCAATGATTTAGTGACGCTTTTCAAAATGTTGTCCTTGCACATCGATACAAGCTAGACATCGACGTAGTACAGAATTTGTTACGGTACGACATTCCTGAAAATTTGGTTGCATCTCAGTAACTGAATTAGTAATTCGTTGCTTTAAATCTTCAAGCGAGATTACTTCTGTACTGTAAACTTTATTTTTTAAAGTTGCCCATAAATAAAAATCAAGAGGCGTAAGATCTGGTGATCGAGCCGGCCAAGAAATTCTTCCACCACGTCCAATCCAGCGATCAGGAAATGATTCGTTGAGTATGTTCCGTGCAAATGAAGGTCAACATATTCTGTATGGTTGAATTTGTTTTTTTACAAGCTACATCATTTCGCTAAGGAAAATATACCATCTCATTTAAAAAAATGTTGATGACCTTGATATTTTGTGAAAGGTCACATTAAAAAAAATAATTTTCTTACCAGAGTACTAGTCTCTTTGAATCGAACAATTTTCGTCCTTTGACTTTTTTCATATCATCAAAGGAAGCAGAGATATTCTAAGTGCTACAGTTTAGAGGAAACACCCTGTATACAGGGTGTCCCGAGTTTTAACCGACAAACTGCGGGAGCATACTCTACTAGTAGAAATAAGAAAAAATTCTTATATCGAGTTTGCTTAGAAATGCTTTATTACAAAGTTATAAACCAATATTGAAAAGAAATATGAGACAAGTAACAACGGATTTTTTCACAAAAATAAAAATTATCTACGCAATGATTTAGTGACGCTTTTCAAAATGTTGTCCTTGCACATCGATACAAGCTAGACATCGACGTAGTACAGAATTTGTTACGGTACGACATTCCTGAAAATTTGGTTGCATCTCAGTAACTGAATTAGTAATTCGTTGCTTTAAATCTTCAAGCGAGATTACTTCTGTACTGTAAACTTTATTTTTTAAAGTTGCCCATAAATAAAAATCAAGAGGCGTTAAATCGGGCGATCTTGGAGGCCAGAAAACCGCTCCTCCTCGACCAATCCACCTATGAGCGTAATGTTCGTCTAACCAGTTTCTAACTTGTCTAGCATAGTGCGACGGACAACCGTCTAACTGTATCCAGCTGTTTTGGCGAAACTGCAGTGGCACATTTTCCATCAAAATTGGTAAATCGTTTGATAGGAATCTTCGAAAAGATTCTCCGTTCAATCGGTCAGGTAAAAAGAACGGACCAATAAGCCGGTCATGAAGCATACCCATCCAAACATTACATCGAAATTCGTGTTGAAAGTTTCTTCGTCTGGTAGTATGTGGATTATTATGAGCATACATGGCTATTATGAGAATTGAACATGCCTCGTCTTGTAAAGGTCGCTTCATCTGTCCATAATATCATTGATGAGAAAAGATTGTCCCTTTCTACTGCATTCACATACCGGTTACAAAATTCGACTCGTTTCTGATAATCGATTGGAAGTCATTCTTGCACAGGTGTGTAATGATATGCGAATCTGTCATCAGCACGCAATGTTCTCCAAATAGGGTTTCGTGATATCTGCAGTTGAGCTGAAGCACGTCGAACACTTTGTGTAGGAGTATTATCAAAAAGATTTAAGATTCTTTCCGAGCGTCGTCGGTGCCTTAGAGCTGAACGAACATCATCATATTCATTCATAGGTCGAAATGAACCCAAATTACGTAATTGCAAATGGGTATTACTAAACACAGAACTGTCTGGTACTCTCCTGTTAGGAAATCTACGTTGATACTCGCGTACGGCAGCTCGTGCATTTCCGTCACAGAATCCGTACACGAAATGAATATCGGTGTATTCCTCGTTTGAAAACACTTTTGGCATTCTGATAGTAATTGCTAGTTGACACGACGATTGAAATCTAACAGCTACTGTTGTGAAAGTGACAATCATACTGAATCGTTTCAACATAGTGAACATGAATACACGTGAATACACGTAACATAAACATCTTCGACCTTGCAAATTCCACACTATGTTCCGTTGTTACTTATCTCATATTGGTTTATAACTTTGTAATAAAGCATTTCTAAGCAAACTCGATATAAGAATTTTTTCTTATTTCCACTAGTAGAATATGCTCCCGCAGTTTGTCGGTTAAAACCCGGGACACCCTGTATATAATTATATATAATATGCTCATAGCGTTGCTGCTTATCGTGATTATGCGTGGGTTCATTGAGATCTCTTCTTGAAACGTACCAGTCTCGTCAGCTTCCTCACGAAATGTTTGCGATAGCGTGGCTTATCGCTCGCACGCGCGAGCATTATCGCCAATACCTTCCGTTTCTGATACTGATTCTGTTTTCAGCTTCATCGTTCTCACGTGAACGGAGATAATCTTAAGCTAACATGCTTAAGTTAATAAAAACTAAACCATAATTTAGGTCAGCGATTCAAACGCTCAAGATAAGCTCGTTTATACTTTTGCCACATAATCGCGCGTCCGATAAGTTGAAATTAAAGCTAGATTGATAGTATGCACCAACAGCGTGAGATCATAGTCGCCTCCCTCCATCATTTGATGGACGAGTGCTGCAAGTGTTGGGCGGGCTCTATCAGCGTTATCGTCGTTGTCTCAGATTAGGGTCGCGCCTTGAGACGTCACGCGTTCGTCGTGCCGTCGTGAACAGCATCTTCGAAGTGTCCCTGCGAGCGACAAGGTTCAGGAAACGCCGTGACGAGTTTTGATGAATCCGCATATCCGATGGTACGTGAAGAAGGACTTCACGTTCGCCAAACGTTACCGCCATCATCACGAACGAGGACAGCAGGGGTGAACTTCGCGCGTCCGTAGCGAATCGAGGTCAGCGTAAGGGCGAGACAATGATGTTCGCCAACGTGGTGCAAGCGAAGCTGGCGTCGATGGCGCTGATCGGCGCCGGCAGCTTCATCGTGGGCGTCGCACCCGCCTGCTTCGTCCCACGTGCTCAGCATCTGCAACGGAAGTTGTTACTCTCCTGCGCCTTGTGCTTCGGTGCCGGTGTCCTGCTGGCCACCGCGATACTGCACATCCTCCCGGAAGTGCGCGAAGGCCTACCGGATCACGGCGAGCTCGTGTTTTCCTGCGGCTTCCTGCTGCTCTACCTGGTCGACGAGTGCGTGCACTTGTTTTGTCGAGGAGGTGACAGCCACGGGCCCGAGTTAGACCTTCACCATCCTGGGCGCAGAATCACGCACGAGCGAGGGTAGGTACGTGCTGAAAGAGCTTCGTCTTCACAATTCGCGAGAATGAATCGATGTTTCTCGAGTAATCTTGCATCGAGAAAGCGCATACATAGCGATGATTGATGAAGAACCGCAAGACGAAGCATCCGTCTTTCTTTTTCTCAGCTCGCATCAATCTAAACCTGAGAATGTAATTTAATTAAGAAGAAAAGGAATAATGATTAGCATTTCTTGCTACAATTCCGATTACTTTTATCTATATGTGCGGCGTCAATCATACTGCGACGGTATTATCGTTCGTTATCATTGATAAGCGACGATACAATGCTCTTTCACAATAAACGAAATTTTCAAGGCTGTCGTAAAAATTACGGAATACTCCGTCTTCCTCAAACTAATTTTTGTATCAAAACTTTTAATGAAAATATCTTAGTAATCAGAATCAATTAACAACTTATACGATGAAAAAGTAACATAATTGCGATATACGCAATTGAATTTAATTAAATAGATCGATCGTATAATTGTTGAGAAAACTTTTTCTTATTTTTCTCGTAACTTTTTATTGCTTCTGGCCAGACCTTACCCGAATAATTTCGTCGAAAGAAATCACGACTTCCTTACCAAAAGAGATTGTGCCTTGATCCAGGTGAAAAACTTCCCTCTCGATAGCCTTGTCGCCGCTTAAGGGAAGAATTACACGATCGCCTGCAAGATAAATTAACGGATTAAGCTTGATATAAGATAACGTTCAGCGATACATTATATTTTACCTCTTTTCTTTGTTTCGACCGGGGTGGAGCCTGTCGAAATAAATTCCGATGCCGCGAGCGATAGCAATATCTCGTGCGAAATGATCGTTCATTCCCGCTCGGAACTGTTCGCATCACGCTTCTTGACCCTCGGATACTTTCTCAGGATGAACGAATGTACGGTGGTGCTTGGCGAAACTTATTCCGCAATGATGTTCGCACGTTTGTGGAAAATGATCACTCGGGCCATTGTTGAACGCTGATACTCGATATCGACTTCCGACGTTGTGGGTCTATCCATGAGATTACCATCGAACTCGATATATCCTGCTATCTGCGGCGAGTATCGAGGTCGAGTACATTCAGATTTCTCATGACGCAATTTTTACGTCCACGCTTTGAATTAACCGCGTCGTGATTATCTATTTAATCTTAATTAACGACTTAAGCTTTAATCCTGTCTACTTGAACTTGCCTAAAATTTAATCAGCAATCATCTATTAGGGGTGTGATTTAGTTTTGAGGGTTTTTTTGCTCAAAAACGCATGTATTTAAATATGATAATGAATGAATACCTTAATCCAAATATTTTCCTTCGTTTTCTATAACTTTTTCCCATCTTTCTGTCAAGAGATGTATTCCATCACGATAAAATGACTCTTCTTTTCAGTTGATCCATTCGTCGACGGATTTTCGCACTTCTTCGAAATTATCAAAGTGTGCATCCTCTAAAGCGTGTTGCATCGACCGGAACAAATAATAATCGCATGGAGAATACGCGGGGTGCGGTAAGACTTGCCATTCGAGCTCCAATAGTGTTTCTTTCACTGATAACGCAACGTGAGGTCGAGCCTTGTCACGAAGAAGAATCACTTTCCGCCGTTACTCGCAATTGGTGGTCGTTTTTGGTCCAATGCTTGCTTCAACTTATACAATTGGTGTCGATAACGATCAGCCGTGACAGTCTCGTGCGGATTTAACAGCTCATAGTACACTATCCCACCAAATACAGAGCATTACTTTTGAGCCGTGAATATTGCGTCTCGGAGTGGATGTTGATGGTTCGCCTGGATCCACCCATGATTTTCTGCGTTTCGGATTATCAAAATAGATCCACTTTTCATCCCCAGTAACAATCCGAGACAAAAGACTCTTCTTTTTTTGCCTGGCGATCAACGAAATGCAAATGTTCAAATGGCACTTTCCGATAATTCATGTCGAACCCATTTCCCTTCTTTTTGAATTTTTCCCATTTCATGTAAATGTTTGGCAACTGTTGTACGATCAACATTTAATGCTCTGTCAAGAGATGGATTCCACCACGATAAAATGACTCTTCTTTTCAGTTGATCCATTCGTCGACGAATTTTCGCACTTCTTCCAAATTATCAAAGTGTATATCCTCTAAAGCGTGTTGCATCGACTGGAACAAATAATAATCGCATGGAGAATACGCGGGGTGCGGTAAGACTTGCCATTCGAGCTCCAATAGTGTTTCTTTCACTGATAACGCAACGTGAGGTCGAGCCTTGTCACGAAGAAGAATCACTTTCCGTCGTTACTCGCAATTGGTGGTCGTTTTTGGTCCAATGCTTGCTTCAACTTGTACAATTGGTGTCGATAACGATCAGCCGTGACAGTCTCGTGCGGATTTAACAGCTCATAGTACACTATCCCACCAAATACAGAGCATTACTTTTGAACCGTCAATATTGCGTCTCGGAGTGGATGTTGATGGTTCGCCTGGATCCACCCATGATTTTCTGCGTTTCGGATTATCAAAATAGATCCACTTTTCATCTCCAGTAACAATCCGAGACAAAAGACTCTTCTTTTTTTGCCTGGCGATCAACGAAATGCAAATGTTCAACTGGTTCGCAATGGTACTTTCCGATAATTCATGTCGAACCCATTTCCCTTCTTTCTGAATTTTTCCCATTTCATGTAAATGTTTGGCAACTGTTGTACGATCAACATTTAATGCTGTGTCAAAAGATGGATTCCACCACGATAAAATGACTCTTCTTTTCAGTTGATCCATTCGTCGACGAATTTTCGCACTTCTTCCAAATTATCAAAGTGTATATCCTCTAAAGCGTGTTGCATCGACTGGAACAAATAATAATCGCATGGAGAATACGCGGGGTGCGGTAAGACTTGCCATTCGAGCTCCAATAGTGTTTCTTTCACTGATAACGCAACGTGAGGTCGAGCCTTGTCACGAAGAAGAATCACTTTCCGTCGTTACTCGCAATTGGTGGTCGTTTTTGGTCTAATGCTTGCTTCAACTTGTACAATTGGTGTCGATAACGATCAGCCGTGACAGTCTCGTGCGGATTTAACAGCTCATAGTACACTATCCCACCAAATACAGAGCATTACTTTTGAGCCGTGAATATTGCGTCTCGGAGTGGATGTTGATGGTTCGCCTGGATCCACCCATGATTTTCTGCGTTTCGGATTATCAAAATAGATCCACTTTTCATCCCCAGTAACAATCCGAGACAAAAGACTCTTCTTTTTTTGCCTGGCGATCAACGAAATGGTTCGCAATGGCACTTTCCGATAATTCATGTCGAAACCCATTTCCCTTCTTTCTGAATTTTTCCCATTTCATGTAAATGTTTGGCAACTGTTGTACGATCAACATTTAATGCTCTGGCAAGTTCTGAAGTGGATTGTGTTGGATTTTCGTGCAATAATGCTTGCAAATCTGCATTTTCAAGCTTTCTTGGTTGTCCCGAGCGTTCTTTGTCCTTCGCATCAGTATCACCACTTTTAAA
Source organism: Ooceraea biroi (assembly GCF_003672135.1). NCBI lineage: Eukaryota > Metazoa > Arthropoda > Insecta > Hymenoptera > Formicidae > Ooceraea > Ooceraea biroi. Next base: position 8,691,290 of record NC_039519.1, read on the forward strand.
GCGTCTAAACCAGTATTCACACGTCTTAATTGATGGGGCAGAATCACCATAAGTTTCCACAAGAATTCTATAACCGTCAGCCGCAGTTTTCTTTTGATTAAAAAACAAAAGCAACGCATGTCGAAAATGCTGTTTCGGAAGTTGCATTTTTACGATGATATAAACGCGACTGTTATTGCATCTATTGCTATAATGCTACTAAATGTCATGGATAATGTCAAGACTGTAAGAAACAACAGTTATCGGAAACAGCTATTGGAACAAACTGACACTACAGCTATCTGTTGCACAACCCTCAAAACCAAATCACACTCCCAATATTTAGATTCTCGGAGATTATCTGTGGAATGCGAATTATTTTAATGTTGAATTTTCGACTTATGGCAGATAGGATTAAACGCGGTTTGAGCGATCGATTATCCCTCAAATCTTCTTTCTTCCTCGCTCCAACGTATCTCCGCGCGGTCCCAGTTTTGTTTCTCTTTGCTCCAGTTACATCTCTTGGATTTCAGCTGTTCGGGTTGTCGGAACCACTCCCGTGGTATCAGTTACAACGCCGCCCTGCAAGATAGCAAGATCTACGTGTCCGAGGGCGATGTGAGATTACCGCTTAACTATCGACAGAATCCTGCTGGTAGCGGCAATAATGCATGCACAATTAGTAGCTACGGCGCGACACGCCCTGCCGTACGTGATGGCCGTTCATCCAACGAGGATGTCACATTTTTGTGCCACGGAAACCACGGTGAACAATGTGCTGACACTAATACCGGGCTCACCGGTCTCGTCCTCGCTCTCACCGTACACGCCATCCTTGAGGGGCTCGCGATAGGGCTGCAAACGAAAATTGCGGAGGTACGTGAACATGCTGACTGCGATTCTCGAAGAACAATGAGAAAGAAGAAGATGAATTGGAATTGCCGAACAGCATGCCGTATGGAGACGCGATGAGATGCGGGAGGTTTTCACACTAAATTCATTAAACTTGCATAATTGCTAAACGTGCGTAAATTTAATTTAGAGAGAGGGAAATGCATGTATTTTCTACGTCGCATAATTTCACGAAGCAAACTAAACATGTAAATGCTGTTATATAGGATGCCGCGCAACTCGTGACCTTAATTTTAATGTCATGTTCTGATAAATTTAGTGTTGACTTTTCCTTGAGAAAAATGTTGAGGTCTGGATATTTTTGTAATTTACAGATGTAGGTAGATATATTTTTGTAATTTACCGGTGGTGAACAATTTCCAACAATTCGAGATCCAGATAAATTTAAAACGACAAACGACTTGTTAGTAACATCACGATTGTGAGTCAAAGGACATTAATACGTAACTGCAAACGTCATGCTTTTTCCCCAGGTGATGCTATTGACCGGAGCGGTGGCATCGCACAAGTTCGTCGTCGGCTTTTGCCTGGGATTGGAATTGGCGGGTGTCAGCAAATCCGTTCCCAAATTAGTATTTGTGATATTTGTGTTCGCCGTTGGATCTGTGCTTGGAATCGGCATCGGAATGTTAACATTTCAGGTGAGCAGAGATGAATTGCTTCATTCCCGTTGGGCTATCGTTCGTTAGCACCAGTCTTGGAATTAGCGTTGATTATTCATTGATTAATTATTCGATACGTTTCGCACGCACGTAGGTAGATACAAAGTGGTCGAAGGTGGCACTGCCAATTTTGCAAGGCCTCGCGGGCGGAACGTTGCTGTACGTTACCGTGAGCGAGGTTTTGCCGAGGGAAAGGACGAGATGGCATAAAAGTTCGCGCAGGTACGCGGGGATCCTGCAGTTTCTATCAGTGATCAGCGGATATGTCGCTATCTTCCTCCTTAATAATTATGTAAGCGAATGAATTGATTCTTAGTGTCTGCAATGAATCAACTACAATTTATCAAATGGATCGCAAATACCTGAAACTGACTTGCCTCGCTTCGGGCAATGTCAGCACCGGTGAAGTTATATATAATATGTGCCCGAATGACTGTTGCTGAATAATATCGAAACATCATGTTGCCAAGCGTACCGCATCTAAATTTTTCCTAAAATATTTATAAAAGCATTGCGGAATTTTCGTAACTGTTTCTTATTGAAATATGATATAGCGATAATAATGCGATTTTTCTTACATTTTAATAGCTTTATGCAACAGAAATAAATTATGATTAAGACTTCGAGCTGCTTTAGTGCAACGGCGATGACTCTTTTAACTTTTGTATTCTTAAAAATATCGAAAATGTATGAAAAAAAAATATATATAATTCTATCTGTGAAAAGTGTGAAAATTTCTGTTTCATTTTGCTCCGTAAGACATGTTTATGGTTTTTCAAATTGTTAAAAATTTCAGTATACAATAGAGGAGAATCCCCTATTATGGGATATGCTCCTAATATGAGATATGGAGTTTCCGCTAAACTAGTGAGCACTATCTGTTAATTCCACCATAAACTTATTACTCTTGGTGTAAAATGTATTTAGTGAAAAATTCATTGTTCGTTATTGCGTTTAGCTTTTGCAAGAAAAGGTTTGTGAAATTGTGAACATGTCGAAGGAACTTAAGGTAAGTCTTTAAACCTTGTTTATTACATAATAAAGAAATGGTTGGCAATAAATTCAGTATGCAGTGATAGAGTAGAATCGTAGTAACAGGAAAATACGCGATTTGTTGAATTGCTTAATTGTAGAGGTTAGATTTCATGATCGCGGAACCGCTGGGCGTGTGGCTCGTATAATGAGATATTCAGGGTACTCTTAATATGAGATAATTATTGCTCGAATATGAAGAGTATATAGTGTAATAAAAAGAAAGAAAATACTACTTAAGGTTAAAGAAAAGTTAATACGAATTTATATTACGAATTTTTGTGTATTTAATTTTATAGAATCTGACTATGGAAGTTAGAGAAACGAGGAAGCGTTGACAGTGGAATCGTGAAGATTTGGCGAAGGCTGTGGCAGCAGTATTTTTATAAAAATATCTAATAAAGGTTTTTACTTGCAATACTGATGTATTTTGCACTTTTAACACCGATTTCTCGAGGTATCTTATATTAGGAGCACACTTCCGCGATCTTGCGTAAAGCTGTTTTTTCAAATTGTTTTACTTTTCAGAAAAATAATATTTAAATTAGATTTTTCATTTGACCAACCTAAAGCTTATTAAATTCTCTTCAAGAGAACGTATTACATTTTTAAATTCTGCCTATAGATTTCCTTACATTCAGCAAAATCGATATGGTATCTTATAATCGGAGACTTTCCTCTATATTATTTTATTACATTATTATTATTGATTTACTGTATTACAGTTTACTGAATTATCTATTTCGATTTATCTTTGATGCTACGCATCGTTTACTTAACGCTTAATTAGGTATCACATATTCGAGACGTTATCGCGTCTCTTCGTGCGATCTCTACTCACCGATCACGTAAAGCTGTTTTTTCAAATTTGTTTAATTTTCAGAAAAAATAATATTTAAATTAGATTTTTCATTTTACCAACCTAAAGCTTATTAAATTCTCTTCAAGATAACGTATTAAATTTTTAAATTCTGCCTATAGATTTCCTTACATTCGGCAAAATTGATATGGTATCTCATAATCGGAGACTTTCCTCTATATTATTTTATTACATCATTATTATTGATTTACTGTATTACAGTTTACTGAATTATCTATTTCGATTTATCTTTGATGCTACGCATCGTTTACTTAACGCTTAATTAGGTATCACATATTCGAGACGTTATCGCGTCTCTTCGTGCGATCTCTACTCACCGATCACGTAAAGCTGTTTTTTCAAATTTGTTTAATTTTCAGAAAAAATAATATTTAAATTAGATTTTTCATTTTACCAACCTAAAGCTTATTAAATTCCCTTCAAGATAACGTATTAAATTTTTAAATTCTGCCTATAGATTTCCTTACATTCGGCAAAATTGATATGGTATCTTATAATCGGAGACTTTCCTCTATATTATTTTATTACATCATTATTATTGATTTACTGTATTACAGTTAACTGAATTATCTATTTCGATTTATTTTTGATGCTACGCATCGTTTACTTAACGCTTAATTAGGTATCACATATTCGAGACGTTATCGCGTCTCTTCGTGCGATCTCTACTCACCGATCACGTAAAGCTGTTTTTTCAAATTGTTTTACTTTTCAGAAAAATAATATTTAAATTAGATTTTTCATTTGACCAACCTAAAGCTTATTAAATTCTCTTCAAGAGAACGTATTACATTTTTAAATTCTGCCTATAGATTTCCTTACATTCAGCAAAATCGATATGGTATCTTATAATCGGAGACTTTCCTCTAAATTATTTTATTACATTATTATTATTGATTTACTGTATTACAGTTTACTGAATTATCTATTTCGATTTATCTTTGATGCTACGCATCGTTTACTTAACGCTTAATTAGGTATCACATATTCGAGACGTTATCGCGTCTCTTCGTGCGATCTCTACTCACCGATCACGTAAAGCTGTTTTTTCAAATTTGTTTAATTTTCAGAAAAAATAATATTTAAATTAGATTTTTCATTTGACCAACCTAAAGCTTATTAAATTCTCTTTAAGAGAACGTATTACATTTTTAAATTCTGCCTATAGATTTCCTTACATTCGGCAAAATCGATATGGTATCTCATAATCGGAGACTTTCCTCTATATTATTTTATTACATCATTATTATTGATTTACTGTATTACAGTTTACTGAATTATCTATTTCGATTTATCTTTGATGCTACGCATCGTTTACTTAACGCTTAATTAGGTATCACATATTCGAGACGTTATCGCGTCTCTTCGTGCGATCTCTACTCACCGATCACGTAAAGCTGTTTTTTCAAATTTGTTTAATTTTCAGAAAAAATAATATTTAAATTAGATTTTTCATTTGACCAACCTAAAGCTTATTAAATTCTCTTTAAGAGAACGTATTACATTTTTAAATTCTGCCTATAGATTTCCTTACATTCGGCAAAATCGATATGGTATCTCATAATCGGAGACTTTCCTCTATATTATTTTATTACATCATTATTATTGATTTACTGTATTACAGTTTACTGAATTATCTATTTCGATTTATCTTTGATGCTACGCATCGTTTACTTAACGCTTAATTAGGTATCACATATTCGAGACGTTATCGCGTCTCTTCGTGCGATCTCTACTCACCGATCACGTAAAGCTGTTTTTTCAAATTTGTTTAATTTTCAGAAAAAATAATATTTAAATTAGATTTTTCATTTGACCAACCTAAAGCTTATTAAATTCTCTTCAAGAGAACGTATTACATTTTTAAATTCTGCCTATAGACTTCCTTACATTCGGCAAAATCGATATGGTATCTCATAATCGGAGACTTTCCTCTATATTATTTTATTACATCATTATTATTGATTTACTGTATTACAGTTTACTGAATTATCTATTTCGATTTATCTTTGATGCTACGCATCGTTTACTTAACGCTTAATTAGGTATCACATATTCGAGACGTTATCGCGTCTCTTCGTGCGATCTCTACTCACCGATCACGTAAAGCTGTTTTCAAATTTTTTTACTTTTCAGAAAAAATAATATTTAAATTAGATTTTTCATTTCACCAACCTAAAGCGTATTAAATTCTCTTCAAGAGAACGTATTACATTTTTAAATTCTGCCTATAGATTTCCTTACATTCGGCAAAATCGATATGGTATCTCATGATCGGGGACTTTCCTCTATATCTAATCACGTTGTTTTCACGCTGATTAGAAATGCATGGGCTGAGAGAACTCTAAGAGGATAATTATGAATGCCGAGGTTTTCTTTGTGCAGCGTGGCGATTCGCAAGAGTGAAAGACAGTGTTTTGCCGCCGCCTCTTTAAGAGTTTACTGGGCCGCGAATATTTTTCTTGTGCCGCACCGGAACGACACAGAACCGTGTAAAAAGCAACACCTTCCTTTCAGCCACGACGTTCGGTTTGCCACACACGTTTGCGAGAACAATGAGCGCGTCCGCGTATATGCGGAATATTCTTGCGGGAATTATCGCTTGCGAAGCTGTATCTCCGACAATATGACGAGAGGAAAAAAGAGATTAATTTTACTGAGGGAGAGAATGTTAATTACGAACGACCTGTTTAAGGCGAAACGACTCAGGCTCGTCGGATTTGCCAAATGGAAAAAAGCTTAAGAATAAGTCCGATACTGTACGTTCTTTCTTCACGAGGTTTCTCCGACGTAAACCAGCGGCAATAGACTCCGGGAACGGACTCGGTCCATTAGTGAATTACTTGTAAGAACGAGCAGCTTTAAAAAGACGCATATATAGTCGAAGCTTTAAGAAAATATCTGATTCTTGTGACTGTAAAGAGTAAAGTGCTGAACGGAACCTGCGCGTTTACTTTAGTTATTATATTTCAGTTTGCGTTTAACTCCGAATAAGGTTTAATGATATCTTCAAATCTTAAACTGAAGTCTAATTATGACATTAAAAAAGAGAACGATTTTAACAAGAAAACTCTGCTTTCTGTAATACTAAAGCTACTAAAATGCTAAAATAAATTAAAATACTAAGGAACGACGGAAATATTAATTAACTAATCGCTGTTTTACATTTCGCTTAATTTTCGATTCACCCCATCGTAACGTCTTTGAATTAAATTCTCGTGATTGAGATCTTATGATTAAAGGATCAGAAATTGCGGATAAATGCGGAATCCGATTACATCTCGTAAAAGGAAGTTCGCTCCGGTGGATCATCACGTTAATGAGCTCGTGATGCGGGAACGATGCAAATCGCGATGCAACCTCCGAATTTTTGCGTCGTGGCGAGGCGTCGCGATGCTTTGCAGGCGCGATCTCGTTTAGCGTTGCGCCTTTGCGGCCACGCCGAGCGAAGGTGGACGCTCTCGACGGTCGATATCGCACGGAGATTAGATCAGGATCGCTATTGGCGTCTACCGCACGCCGGTATCTGGCGCGTCTTTTCTTTCTGGCGTTACACAGAGAAGCCCCCGTTTCTTTATTAGAAAATTTAAAGTCGACGGAGCGTTAGTTAACGCGGCGTGAGCCGCTCTCCGGCGACCGGTCCGGATGAAACTTGGATGAAATTTCATGAAGCCCGGTCGTGTCGGCGTGAATACTTCGTTTTTTTTCTTTCTCTCTCTCTCTCGCGTTTTCTCAAACAGACCAATTTCGGCTCGGCCGAAGGGAGACAAAAGAGTTTGAGCAGAGCAGCTGAGAAAGACGGATGCGCTCTTCAGCCATCCTACGCGCCGATTAATCTCCTTTTTGAACGTCAAAGCACTTTCTCGTTTCCAGCAAGGAACGTTTATCACCGCGACTCGCGTCCCGAGCACCCGGACAATCACGTTTCGAAGGACGTGTGTGAAGTTAGCCCCGCACTTTTTGAATTTCATCTTTTTCTTGATTGTGCTGAATTGTGCTACGTTTGTGCCATATTGTGCCGCAAATCGCAGTTCAATATCTCAAACCGTTTTCGGAAAAAAAATAAAAAACGAAACATTTGGTAGCCCCGCACTTTTCGAATTTTGAATTTTCATTAATTGTGCTGCATTGTGCTCCGTTTGTGCTGTATTGTGCCGCAAAGCGCAGTTCAATATCTCAAACCGTTTTCGGAAAAAAAAGAAAAAACGAAAAATTTGGTAGCCCCGCACTTTTCGAATTTTGAATTTTCATTAATTGTGCTGCATTGTGCTCCGTTTGTGCTGTATTGTGCCGCAAACCGCAGTTCAATATCTCAAACCGTTTTCGGAAAAAAAATAAAAAACGAAAAATTTGGTAGCCCCGCACTTTTCGAATTTTGAATTTTCATTAATTGTGCTGCATTGTGCTCCGTTTGTGCTGTATTGTGCCGCAAACCGCAGTTCAATATCTCAAACCGTTTTCGGAAAAAAAATAAAAAACGAAAAATTTGGTAGCCCCGCACTTTTCGAATTTTGAATTTTCATTAATTGTGCTGAATTGTGCTACGTTTGTGCCATATTGTGCCGCAAACCGCAGTTCAATATCTCAAACCGTTTTCGGAAAAAAAATAAAAAACGAAAAATTTGGTAGCCCCGCACTTTTCGAATTTTGAATTTTCATTAATTGTGCTGCATTGTGCTCCGTTTGTGCTGTATTGTGCCGCAAAGCGCAGTTCAATATCTCAAACCGTTTTCGGAAAAAAAATAAAAAACGAAAAATTTGGTAGCCCCGCACTTTTCGAATTTTGAATTTTCATTAATTGTGCTGCATTGTGCTCCGTTTGTGCTGTATTGTGCCGCAAAGCGCAGTTCAATATCTCAAACCGTTTTCGAAAAAAAAATAAAATGAAAAATTTGGTAGCCCCGCACTTTTTCGCGATTAAGCTCAAATTTTTTTTTCCAAATTGGCGTTGACTTGTGCTGTGTTGTGCCGTTGGAAAAATTTGAATACTGCATTCCGTTTCGATAAAAAAAATTCATAAAGATAGATTTAAAAACCATATAAAATCACATTGCAAGGCAAATATATAATTTCTGCGAGTTGTGCTGAGTTGTACTCATTCTCTACGAAAGACATGCATAAAAATCGGAAATTAATTTGAGAGTCGATAATTATTAATGAAAAAGGGGTGGGGGTGAATAAAAAATTTGACATTTTCGAATTTTTTCCACTTGTGCCGGATTGTGCTAGAGTAGCACAACAACTTTTTCAAGTGACAAAATTTCCTCAGACCGCTAGATATCGCAGTACAGAGAAAGTTAGGACTGAAGTATAACGGTTTTTTAGGAATAGAAAATTTCAAACTCTTATAACTTACGAACGGCGAACGATAATCGAATTCTGCGAGTTGTGCTGGATTGTGCTACTCAAAATCTACGAAACACATGCATAAGAAGCGTGGATTATCGTGAAGATTAGTCAAAGTTATTCAAAAAATGGTGAGGGCGAAATAAAAATTTGACATTTTCGAATTTTTTTCGGTTGTACCAGATTGCGATCGACGAGCACAACAACTTTTTCTAATGACACAATTTCGTCAGATTACTGGATTTTGCAAAACAGTCTCTGATAGGAACTTAGGGTTTAGGAATAGAAAAATGCAAAACTCCATACCGTCCAAACCATGGTATATAATCCAATTTAGTAAATTGTGCTGAATTATGCTAGTCAAGAAAAATGAACGACTATCGAAAGTAGTAGGTAAAATGGAAAGAGATTGATAAAAAAAAGTCAGCAAAATTCGAAAAGTGCGGGGCTACCAAATTTTTCGTTTTTTATTTTTTTTCGAAAACAGTTTGAGATATTGAACTGCGGTTTGCGGCACAATATGGCACAAACGTAGCACAATTCAGCACAATTAATGAAAATTCAAAATTCGAAAAGTGCGGGGCTACCAAATTTTTCGTTTTTTATTTTTTTTCGAAAACAGTTTGAGATATTGAACTGCGGTTTGCGGCACAATATGGCACAAACGTAGCACAATTCAGCACAATTAATGAAAATTCAAAATTCGAAAAGTGCGGGGCTACCAAATTTTTCGTTTTTTATTCTTTTTCGAAAATGGTTTGAGATATTGAACTGCGGTTTGCGGCACAATATGGCACAAATGTAGCACAATTCAGCACAATCAAGAAAAAGATGAAATTCAAAAAGTGCGGGGCTAACTTCACACACGTTCTCGAAGGCTGTCGAGAAAGTACTCCTCGTCATCAGTCTTCATCGAGGCTATCTTAGGTAGTATACTTAGTTTTCTCGATATTTATATTTACGAAGCACGGGAACGGGAACTCGAGCGAGCGCGAAAGAGAGAGAGAGAGAGGCAGAGAGAGAAGAAGAAGAGTGTGTGACGGACGCTCTTAGCGTTACAATGCTGTGAAGTTCAGCGCGCATGTTGCCGCGCGACAACCGCCATCTTCACGTCTCTCACGACGCAACGGACGCGCTCGTCGGCTGGTCGTCGCGCGGCAACCGCTCGCGATTTTTCTCCGCCGGCCGTGCGGCCCGTGCGCGTCGGATCAGTCACGGGAGTGTCGAATCGAGTGCCGGGTGATCGAGGTATCGTACCAATCAATCAATTCCTTTAATACAGATCACGTTTCGATTTTGGAAGAGTCCCGCATACCTCTCAAAGAGTTGTCTGAAGTTGCTCGCGTTACGTCCCGATTCCCGTAATCGTAGATCGCGATTATCGAACGTCGCGTGGGTTACCACGAGACAATAATAAAACGACGAGATATCGTCGTCGAAACGAGACACGCCGACGCGATAAGCGGCAAACCGAGTCGCGCGCGGCAACGCACAGCCAGCCAGCTTCGATTCTCGATCCCGCGATCGATCGAGCTGTCGCGCGGAGTGCAGCGCGCATGCCTCGCGAGGCCGCCATTGTACGCGTTCGCGACGCGCGCTAATAATTATCGCCGGCGATAACGCGGTATCGGATCAAGTGCCGTCGCGATCATTGTATCCGCGATAATTAATATGCGTGATCGCGATTTAATCGCGATCGCGCATATCCATTAAAGCGGCCCTCGAGCTGCATCAACTGCGTTTATTTGCTCGTCCCGAGTGCATCGCGCTTATCGCCGCTGCGAATCAGCTCGCTCGCATCGCCGTTACTATTACCGCGTGCAAATAAACGCGCTTTATTTAACCTCTAATGCACGAGTACACGTTAACCCGTCAGCGTCGAATCGATGAGACCGGACTAACCTAATTAAAACTCGCCGAACTCGCCGAAACGGATAAGTATCCCTCATATTACGTTCTATTTATCCAGCGTTTCAATTCGTCTCCGCAAATAATTTCCGCGGGTGCGAGCGTCGCAGAAAATCCCCGGTTTTTTCCCCCTCGAGAATGCTCGCGCGTCCCGAGAAAATCGATGTATCGTTTGGCGTCCGCGGCGTTTACATTTCTCTCCGGTCTCTGTAACGTCATATAGGTGCGCGGCAATTTACATACGTGAATATTACAAAATCACGGACAGGTGCTCGAATGTGTCGATGCATCGCGCGCGCGTTCTCGTTCCACGCGCAGTTTATGATAAATAGAATCGTTAAATCGCGCTCATTGACGCACTCGTGTTCCACGCTACTAATTACTAGTTTTGTTTATGATGTCGCGAGTGCGCGTGTAAATGCACCGTACCGAGCTTGACCGTCATCTCGCAAATTATCGAAATTATTTGTTCGTTCCTCGCTGGCTCGCCGAGTATTCCGATCATTCGTCGTTCGCGTTCATCACGGTGCCATGCCTTAGAGGAATAAAACGCAGCTGAACGCGGTGAGTGCAAGCAAAGCAGGATCCTCCGTCATAATCCGGATAACGCGACGTCGTAAATTGAATCGTGGAAGACGTTTCCTCCCCCACGAGGAGGCACTCCGCGATCGAACTCCCGTTTGAACCCTCGCACGACATGCGCGATCGCAATTAGCCGCGTGTTCTCTCTTTGCATGTACCGTCGTGTTGTGTGAGTGTCAACCTGGATGGAGGAATTGAACCAGTGTCAAAAATCCCCGAGGAGCTGGCGGCGGTGGAACAGCTGGCGGATCTGGCCGGGGGGCAGCGGGGGCGGCGGGACGGCGGCCGGTGAGTGAGCGAATTTGTTTATTATGCATGTGCAGTTTGTCATACCGCCTGTTTTCTATTTGCCCGCTGTTTTTTCTCTATTTATTTGCGCGAAAGTTAGATCGACGATCTGCCGTGAAACTTTGCGCAACCGGCGGGTGTTTCCGCCGGTCTGCGAAATATTTTTGCGTATGGACATTTTATGTGCATATAATATTCGGCGTTTTTTTATTTATTCTGGAGAATCTCGCAAGATTTTCATTTTCGTGGTAAAAATCTGTCATGCAAAAAGGCGAGCGCGCGAACTACATGTTACATTTTTGGAGATGTAACTAAAGCCGATTACCCTCATGTTACGTTAATAAGCTTACTTTCAGAGTTGAAGAAAATTTATGATGAAATCTCTTATAGCTTTTCTCGCCTGAGAAATTCTTCTTTCATAAGCTGCTCATAATGCTTCCTTTGAATCTGTTCTATGTTTAAGATTAATTTTGTTCTGCAACAGTTTAATGCTCATTTTAATGTCTTCAAAATGTTTTCTTTACTTTGCGTCGAATTCATTGTTGCAATATTAAGATGCTACAATATTCTTTACGAATTTTATCGCATTAAGGATACAAAGTAGCAAATATCAATTTGTAACACAGTTGTACCAGAATATCGGAATATTCATCGTTATACAGGGTGTCCCGGGTTTTAACCGACAAACTGCGGGAGCATATTCTACTAGTAGAAATAAGAAAAAATTCTTATATCGAGTTTGCTTAGAAATGCTTTATTACAAAGTTATAAACCAATATTGAAAAGAAATATGGGATAAGTAACAACGGATGTTTTCACAAAAATAAAAATTATCTACGCAATGATTTAGTGACGCATTTCAAACTGTTGTTCTTGCGCATCGATACAAGCTAGACATCGACGTAGTACAGAATTTGTAACAGTACGACATTCCTGAAAATTTGGTTGTATCTCAGTAACTGAATTAGTAATTCGTTGCTTTAAATCTTCAAGCGAGATTACTTCTGTACTGTAAACTTTATTTTTTAAACTTGCCCATAAATAAAAATCAAGAGGCGTAAGATCTGGTGATCGAGCCGGCCAAGAAATTCTTCCACCACGTCCAATCCAGCGATCAGGAAACGATTCGTTGAGTATGTTCCGTGCAAATGAAGGTCAACATATTCTGTATGGTTGAATTTGTTTTTTTACAAGCTACATCATTTCGCTAAGGAAAATATACCATCTCATTTAAAAAAATGTTGATGACCTTGATATCTTGTGAAAGGTCACATTAAAAAATATAATTTTCTTACCAGAGTACTAGTCTCTTTGAATCGAACAATTTTCGTCCTTTGACTTTTTTCATATGATCAAAGGAAGCAGAGATATTCTAAGTGCTACAGTTAGAGGAAACACCCTGTATACAGGGTGTCCCGGGTTTTAACCGACAAACTGCGGGAGCATATTCTACTAGTGGAAATAAGAAAAAATTCTTATATCGAGTTTGCTTAGAAATGCTTTATTACAAAGTTATAAACCAATATTGAAAAGAAATATGAGACAAGTAACAACGGATTTTGTCACAAAAATAAAAATTATCTACGCAATGATTTAGTGACGCATTTCAAAATGTTGTCCTTGCGCATCGATACAAGCTAGACATGACGTAGTACAGAATTTGTTACGGTACGACATTCCTGAAAAGTTTGTTGCATCTCAGTAACTGAATTAGTAATTCGTTGCTTTAAATCTTCAAGCGAGATTACTTCTGTACTGTAAACTTTATTTTTTAAACTTGCCCATAAATAAAAATCAAGAGGCGTAAGATCTGGTGATCGAGCCGGCTAAGAAATTCTTCCACCACGTCCAATCCAGCGATCAGGAAACGATTCGTTGAGTATGTTCCGTGCAAATGAAGGTCAACATATTCTGTATGGTTGAATTTGTTTTTTTACAAGCTACATCATTTCGCTAAGGAAAATATACCATCTCATTTAAAAAAATGTTGATGACCTTGATATCTTGTGAAAGGTCACATTAAAAAATATAATTTTCTTACCAGAGTACTAGTCTCTTTGAATCGAACAATTTTCGTCCTTTGACTTTTTTCATATCATCAAAGGAAGCAGAGATATTCTAAGTGCTACAGTTAGAGGAAACACCCTGTATACAGGGTGTCCCGGGTTTTAACCGACAAACTGCGGGAGCATATTCTACTAGTGGAAATAAGAAAAAATTCTTATATCGAGTTTGCTTAGAAATGCTTTATTACAAAGTTATAAACCAATATTGAAAAGAAATATGGGATAAGTAACAACGGATTTTTTCACAAAAATAAAAATTATCTACGTAATGATTTAGTGACGCTTTTCAAAATGTTGTCTTTGCGCATCGATACAAGCTAGACATCGACGTAGTACAGAATTTGTTACGGTACGACATTCCTGAAAATTTGGTTGCATCTCAGTAACTGAATTAGTAATTCGTTGCTTTAAATCTTCAAGCGAGATTACTTCTGTACTGTAAACTTTATTTTTTAAACTTGCCCATAAATAAAAATCAAGAGGCGTTAAATCGGGCGATCTTGGAGGCCAGAAAACCGCTCCTCCTCGACCAATCCACCTATGAGCGTAATGTTCGTCTAACCAGTCTCTAACTTGTCTAGCATAGTGCGACGGACAACCGTCTAACTGTATCCAGCTGTTTTGGCGAAACTGCAGTGGCACATTTTCCATCAAAATTGGTAAATCGTTTGATAGGAATCTTCGAAAAGATTCTCCGTTCAATCGGTCAGGTAAAAAGAACGGACCAATAAGCCGGTCATGAGGCATACCCGTCCAAACATTACATCGAAATTCGTGTTGAAAGTTTCTTTGTCTGGCAGTATGTGGATTATTATGAGCCCATGCATGGCTATTATGAGAATTGAACATGCCTCGTCTTGTAAAGGTCGCTTCATCTGTCCATAATATCATTGATGAGAAAAGATTGTCCCTTTCTACTGCATTCACATACCGGTTACAAAATTCGACTCGTTTCTGATAATCGATTGGAAGGCATTCTTGTACAGGTGTGTAATGATATGCGAATCTGTCATCAGCACGCAATGTTCTCCAAATAGTGTTTCGTGATATCTGCAGTTGAGCTGAAGCACGTCGAACACTTTGTGTAGGAGTATTATCAAAAAGATTTAAGATTCTTTCCGAGCGTCGTCGGTGTCTTAGAGCTGAACGAACATCGTCATATTCATTCATAGGTCGAAATGAACCCAAATTACGTAATTGCAAATGGGTATTACTAAACACAGAACTGTCTGGTACTCTCCTGTTAGGAAATCTACGTTGACACTCTCGTACGGCAGCTCGTGCATTTCCGTCACAGAATCCGTACACGAAATGAACATCGGTGTATTCCTCGTTTGAAAACACTTTTGGCATTCTGATAGTAATTGCTAGTTGACACGACGATTGAAATCTAACAGCTACTGTTGTGAAAGTAACAATCATACTGAATCGTTTCAACACAGTGAACATGAGTACATGTGAATACACATACATAAACATCTTCGACCTTGCAAATTCCACACTATGTTCCGTTGTTACTTATCTCATATTTCCTTTCAATATTGGTTTATAACTTTGTAATAAAGCATTTCTAAGCAAACTCGATATAAGAATTTTTTCTTATTTCCACTAGTAGAATATGCTCCCGCAGTTTGTCGGTTAAAACCCGGGACACCCTGTATATAAATTTGTTACGTTGGAACTTTAAATATTAATACGAATCAAATACGACTTTTATTTGATCATCAAATAATTAATAATCAAATCATCAAATAATCAAATAATTATCGAGGATTTGCAGAAGTTTTGCGATTATTTTATTTATTAACAATCGTTATAATTATTTTATTTTTCTTTCTATATATGTTTAGATTGTGCAATATCTCACATATTATGCAAGCAATCTATATTTCTCCTAATTATCGATAATACGAAGGTGAAACGAACGCAGTCACGCACGCTGTACATTTTGAAGAACTTGTCCGTAGATCTCGAATGAGATTTATCTTCGCCTGGGCGGCTTTCATTCTAGATTAACGATCACATCCTCGCGGCGGAGGTCGAGTTGTCTCGAGTTATGACGGCAATTAAGCGTCGCAGCATGGTTTACGTTGTAGCTAACTTCCGTTGACCGTTTACCGGTTACCTTCGGCTAAGCTAAGCTCGCCGGTATACTCCCTGGTGAGATTAGCACGCGATTCGATTAACGTTAGAACACCGCTAACAGAAACGTAGCTCGTCTGCGGCGAAGTTGTTGCAGTCTCAAGTGATGGTAAATCTACTTGTCCTCACAAAGCCGCGTGCTGTCTTTGAAACATGCGAGTCTCATTAGGTGTAACCGATCTGTTTAAGATAAGGAAAATATCTGGATTGCTTGATGGGATTGCTCGAAATTTTCGCATACAATGAATAATTAATTATAAACAAAGTAATCGTTGAGGAACTGTAATATACAGGGTGAGTTTTTTTAACCTGAGACTGCAAAATATCTCGTTAAGTCTAAAAGATACGGGAAAATGTTTCAGACTAAAGTTTTATGACTTCGAGGGGGACATAGGATGGTACCATTGTTTTGACCTTGAATGGTTGTTTGAAGGTCATCTTCAATGTTTTAAATTGAAACCCCAATTTTTTATTGCAGATTCTGATTCTCTGTCGAAAAGTAAGTAACTTTTGTTGGAAACAGTTTTTTAAAAACGCCCTCCTTATCCCGAAAACTCAGGTCCAACCTTTGGCGGACCGATGATAATAACTCGCTTCATAACAGATACTGAACTTTCTTTTAGTATTTTACTGTTTACCATCAGCATGTGCGTGCGTGTGTGTGTTTGTGTGTATGCGTGCGCGCGAGCGTGCGTATGCGTGTGTTCTACATCCAGCCAACTAAGGCAAGATCGACCATTGATCCGGCCGGTTAAGGCAAGATCGGTGGTTGGTCCGGCCAGTGAAAGCAAGATCGGTGGTTGATCCGGCCAGTGAAGGCAACTCCAAAAGTACTTAACGAAAAAACATTTTCCGTTTCAGTATCTGTTATGAAGCGGGTTATTATCATTGGTCCGCCAAAGGTTGGACCTGAGTTTTCGGGATAAGGAGGGCGTTTTTAAAACAAATGTTCCGGACAAAAGGTACTTACTTTTCGACAGAGAATCAGAATCTGCAATAAAAAATTGGGGTTTCAATTTAAACAATTGAAGATGACCTTCACGTGACCTTCAAACAACCATTCAAGGTCAAAACAATGATACCATCCTATGTTCCCCTCGAAGTCATAAAACTTTAGTCTGAAACATTTTCCCGTATCGTTTAGACTTTACGAGATATTTTGCAGTCTCAAGTTAAAAAACTCACCCTGTATACAAAATCGAAATACATTTAGCAATTATCTTATTTCTTAGTCTTTGGTGTATATTTCTTGGATGTATAATCGTGTCAGTAATTAAAACGTCATCTGATACTGTTGAAGCGCTATGGAGGAATATCTTTGTGATAGCAATTTACTCGTTAAATTGAATAAATTCTTGTTGGTGAAAACAAAATAGCGTGGAAAATAATGGAAAGTACCTAAACGAAAAAGCAGAAGCAATTAAACTTTAAATTTAATTACTAGTAATTTTACAATGAAAATTATTGATTAGCATTAGATTGTTAGACAAACAATTGCACTAATTCTTGATCAGCAAATTATTACTCGTTTTAAAGTTGGAATATTATATTTGTGCGCGAAATATTCACGTTGCTTGATTTTTATTAACTCCAATCGACATCCTATCAATCTATATTTTTTTCAGTTGCCACAAAAAATTCTATTTAGATACCACGTGGAATGAATTTTTGCGTGCTGCAGCGTAGTCGATCCCGGAAATTGTGTCCGCACGTTACGTTATTTGCCCGTTGATGCGAAACTTGTTTCATGCCGAACGATAACAGAACGACTCGTTACGGAACGCTGCTATTCGATGTCGTCGCTTATGGGATCGAAAATAGAACGGTTGATGAGATTTGCTGGAGAACTACCAGGCGCATTAATGGGCGACAGCCCGTGCTTTTAAACGACGTTAACCCGACATCCTTTCTCGCCATTAGGAATACCAATGGAGGCGTTCTTCGATCGGATCCCTCGACGCCTCGCTTAGACTCTAATATCTCGGCACAAAACGTCGAACGGAGGCGGAGAATCCGAAATAGCGAGAAGAGATAGGGATTGAGAGAGATGGGCAGAAAGATAGAGAGATAAAAGGGGAGGCCCCGAGCGCGAGGGTGCTCGAAAGGATGAGAAAGCGACGGATGGCGAAAGAGAACCAAGCGCCGAAAGGTATTGTTAATCGGCCCGCAGGAATCCTCAATAAGAGAGAGAATAATGAACGATTCTTCTGACGTTTGATCTCTCCCTCTCTCTCTCTACTTTTCTTTTTCTGCAATAAATGGTGCGCGACCTCAAATCACCCGCGTGTTATTCATCGATCTTCCAATTTCTACTGGCGCGCAACACATTCGCCAACTGTTACAGCGAACCGGGTTGTTGGTGTTCGATATCAAACTGTCAATCTTGCGGTATCAAAGTGTTATCACTTTGCTGATTTTATTGTTCATCCTACTTTGATGTTTTCCAACGTACTGTTGGTGTTAAGGGGGGAGCCTGCTTTAGAACGTTGAAAATAGGGTATAATTTTACGAATTGTTTTTGGAGAAACTGTACAGCGGATCATTATAAAACTTTGATGCATTTATTAGTACATGTTTAAAGATAAAAAAAATTATTTTTTTATTTGAATATATCGCCTGTAGAGGTCGTCCTGGAGGCATCTTAGTGCAGCCGGCATTGTAAATTGGTGAGAATTCTCCTGCCTCCAAATTTCGTCCAAACTGAAAAATTGAAATATTTTCTCGTTATTTATGAATTCCCATCGTCGATGAACCAAAGAGAGAAGAAAAAAGTTGAAAAGTGCCAAAATGGTGGAGCTTAGAACACAAAAGTACGATTTTTAGGCAAAGTTGTTGAACTTTTTCATGCAAAAGTAATTGTTTAGCTTAATGTTTTTATGAATATTAAAGGTTCATCGACTATGGGAATTCATAAATAACGAGAAAATATTTCAATTTTTCAGTTTGGACGAAATTTGGAGGCAGGAGAATGCTCACCAATTTACAATGCCGGCTGCACTAAGATGCCTCCAGGACGACCTCTACGGGCGATATATTCAAATCAAAAAATAATTTTTTTGTCTTTAAACATGTACTAATAAATGCATCAAAGGTTTATGCATTTATTAGTACATGTTTGAAGATAAAAAAAATTATTTTTTTATTTGAATGTATCGCTTGTAGAGGTCGTCCTGGAGAAACTTAGTGCAGCCGCGTCGCCGGCATTGCAAATTGGTGAGCATTCTCCTGCCTCCAAATTTCATCCAAACTGAAAAATTGAAATATTTTCTCGTTATTTATGAATTCCCATCGTCGATGAACCAAAGAGAGAAGAAAAAAGTTGAAAAGTGCCAAAATGGTGGAGCTTAGAACACAAAAGTACGATTTTTAGGCAAAGTTGTTGAACTTTTTCATGCAAAAGTAATTGTTTAACTTAATGTTTTTATGAATATTAAAGGTTCATCGACTATGGGAATTCATAAATAACGAGAAAATATTTCAATTTTTCAGTTTGGACGAAATTTGGAGGCAGGAGAATGCTCACCAATTTACAATGCCGGCTGCACTAAGATGCCTCCAGGACGACCTCTACGGGCGATATATTCAAATCAAAAAATAATTTGTTTTATCTTTAAACATGTAGAAATTGTGAGCATTCTCCTGCCTCCAATTTCAGTCCAAACTGAAAAATTGAAATATTTTCTCGTTATTTAAGAAATTCCCATAGTCGATGAACTTATAATATTTCATAAAACATTAAGTTAAACCAATTACTTTGCATGAAAAGTTCAACAACTTTGCCTAAAATCGTAACCTTTTGTGTTCTAAAGCCATCATTTTGGCACTTTTTCAACTTTTTTTCTTCTCTTTTTGGTTCTCGACGATGGGAATTCATAAATAACGAGAATATATTTCAATTTTTCAGTTTGGACTGAAATTATGGAGCAGGAGAATG
Organism: Ooceraea biroi; assembly: GCF_003672135.1. Lineage (NCBI taxonomy): Eukaryota > Metazoa > Arthropoda > Insecta > Hymenoptera > Formicidae > Ooceraea > Ooceraea biroi. The sequence continues at coordinate 8,711,021 of NC_039519.1, forward strand.
CTCACCAATTTGCAGATGCCGGCGACGCGGCTGCCAAGATTTCTCCAGGACGACCTCTACAGCGATAATTCAAATAAAAAATATTTTTTTTATCTTCAAACATGTACTAATAAATGCATAAAACTCTGATGCATTTATTAGTACATGTTTAAAGATAAAAAAATTATTTTTTGATTTGAATATATCGCCCGTAGAGGTCGTCCTGGAGGCATCTTAGTGCAGCCGGCATTGTAATTGGTGAGCGATTCTCCTGCCTCCAAATTTCGTCCAAACTGAAAAATTGAAATATTTTCTCGTTATTTTTATGAATTCCCATAGTCGATGAACCTTTAATATTCATAAAACATTAAGTTAAACAATTACTTTTGCATGAAAAAGTTCAACAACTTTGCCTAAAATCGTACTTTTGTGTTCTAAGCTCAACCATTTGGCACTTTTCTTTTCAACTTTTTTCTTCTCTCTTTGGTTCATCGACGATGGGAATTCATAAAAACGAGAATATTTCAATTTTTCAGTTTGGAGAAATTTTGAGGCAGGAGAATGCTCACCAATTTGCAATGCCGGCGACGCGGCTGCACTAAGATTTCTTCCAGGACGACTCTAAGCGATATATTCAAATAAAAATAATTTTTTTTATCTTCAAACATGTACTAATAAATGCATAAACCTTTGATGCATTTATTAGTACATGTTTAAAGAAAAAAAATTATTTTTTGATTTGAATATATCGCCCGTAGAGGTCGTCCTGGAGCATCTTAGTGCAGCGGCATTGTAAATTGGTGAGCATTCTCCTGCCTCCAAATTTCATCAAACTGAAAAATTGAAATATTTTCTCGTTATTTAGAATTCCCATGTCGATGAACCTTAATATTCATAAAAATTAAGTAACAATTATTTTTGCATGAAAAATTCAACAACTTTTGCCTAAAAATCGTACTTTTGGTGTTTCTAAGCTCAATCCATTCTGGCACTTTTCAACTTTATTCTCTTCTCTTTTGTTCATCGACGATGGGAATTCATAATAACGAGAAATATTTCAATTTTTCAGTTTGGACGAAATTTGGAGGCAGGAGAATCTCACCAAATTTCATGCCGGAACGCGGCTGCACTAAGATGTCCAGGACGACCTCTAAGGCGATATATTCAAATAAAAAAATATTTTTTATCTTCAAACATGTACTAATAAATGCATCAAAGTTTTATAATGATCCGCTGTATAGGTTCTTCCAAAAACAATTCGTAAAATTATACCTTATTTTCACGTTCTAAAGCCAGGCTCCCCCCTTAATTCCGCTTCTCGACAGTTCACTTTGATTCATCATATCTTTCACACGTGTCCTTTCTAGCTCTTTTTGCGAAACTGTGTTCGTCGATCGAAGTCGCGAGCACAGTCTGTCATCTTCAGTCCCTTCAATTTCTTAGGTACACTCAAGATTCCTTTCTTCTGCAACATCCTCAACTCACCGGGAGCTTCCGATGTTATTGAATGAAACAAATACGCGAGGTTCGACTTCACCGCATATATTGCGATATGAAATTAAATCGGATTCTCCCAATTCGACAGCCACGACGACGTGCGATTGGATGCGACGCCTCGGAGCGCCGTCGTGGGTGGTCCGGATGGATGCTGGCCAGTCAAATGCCTCTCGTGGATCGAAATGCCGTCGGGCGCGACTGTGCTACGCTATTTCTTCTCTTTTCTCTTCGGAACGCATTACGCAGGTCGTGCCGCGTGGCGGCGCGAAACGCGAAGATGACTGGCTTTTCACCAGGAGCAACAGAAGTCGTTTCTGACTGAATTGCCGGCCACACAGGCCATAGTTCGGAGTAAAGAGATCGCGCTCCAGAATATACGGAGAAGCGGCGTGTAAGAAGAGTAAAAACGAGAGCTTACCGTTTGGCGTTGTCGGTGTAGATCGATCTCGTTTACACTCCACTGACTGACAGAAGACGAGAAGAAGTAAGAAGAAGAGATCTGCGGTGGAGAAGCGTGGGGTGGCGGCGTTTAATCTCTTGTCGATCCGTGTTGTATGACCGTACAGAAGAAAGGGATATTATTCCTTCTTAAATACGAAATTAGATGTTACGCGAAAACAGATATTACGAAAATGTGGGAGCGGATATGCTCTGGTAATATTTATTTTAGAGCTAATATCATGTTATATGGTATTAGCTGTTAATATTTAATTTTAATATAATTAAAATGCGTTTAAATTTTGCTTTCACGCATATTTGACATTTTCAATTGCGTTGGCTGCAAGAATTGAAATTATCTACTCATTTTGGAAAAAACAATGACTAATTTAGTATCAAATATTTCTTCCAAAAGTTATGTACGAATTAATATAACTGAAATAATAAGTATCACAAGATATTATAATTAAATAGAATTGAAAAGTTTAAAATGAACATTAACGATGGTAATCTCTTCGGTAAGTCAATGTCCGTAAATATTACGATGTTTTCATTTCTCTCTAGGGTTAAGGCCGATTCAAATCGCCTCGTTTACACCCCGATAAATATTTACCGCAGATAAACGATTTAAGCACACTTGTTTAGCACGCGAGACTACAGCTGCAAGTATAAAAAACTGCATTTTAAAGCACACTTTAGCAATTACTTGGTTTGGAATTCGGATATGATTATCTTTAATGAATCTGAACGATTAAATAATTTTTTTCTGCGAAATTATTTCTTTAAGATGACTATCAGAAATTATAGATTCAGGGAAGCAAATTATACAATATACCTGCAGATTGCCAAATAATATTGGGTGTTGGCAAAAAGTAATTGCATTTTTTCCAATAGATGAACATAACATGTCTTGAAATGTAACTAACTTTCATTCTAAACCGTAAATTCATTATGTAGGTTAAACAACTCACAGCTTTCAAGCTTTGTTTTAAAAAAAAGAAAGTACACGATTTCGGTAAACCAATTGTTTCTTTGCCGTCGATTTTCAAAATGGAAAATCAAAAAGAAATTTTTTCGTCATAATTTTGTTTTATTACTTCCGAAAAGGAAAAGAAACGCTGCTGCAGCCTATAAAAAGTTATTTGATGTATATTGGCGAAGGAATGCTTTAAAAAACTGCGGCAGTGTCCAAAATTTCGTTTACTAAATTTCGACTCTGCAGATTTTTAATGTGAAAGATGCACCACTGCTCAGGAAGGCCAATCGAAATTGATGATGCAAATATAAAGGCACTGATCGCATTCGAATTCGGCGCTTAAACGACACGAGAGATTGCTGAAGAATCTTACGTTAGAAATCGAGTGTTTGAAAACCATTTAAAACGAACTTGGATACATTAGTAAGCTCGATATTTGGGTACGAATGACGTTCAAAGAAATTCATTCTCACTAAGCGTAATTGATCTGCGATTATCTTTTGAAACGTGGAGGAAAATGATCCATTTTTGAAACGTATGATAGCAGGCGACGAAATGGATCGTCTACCGACAACGGTCAAAACGAAAAAGATGGTGGGCAAGCGGTGATGAACCTGCTCAAGCACTTGAAAGCAGTATTCACCAAAGAAGATTATGCTGTCAGTCTGGGTGGGACTTTAAAGGTATCCGTGTATTTTTGAGCTGCTTTGCAAGGTATCAACCATCAATTCAGACGTATACCTGTGCGTCAACTGGATAAAGTAAATGATGCATCAACAGACACGTCGAGATTGGTGAATCGAGAGGTGTGTGTTTCGCCATGGGTAACACATCCCATCAAGCTGCAACAATTTTTCACGAGTGACCAAAATTTGATACGTGGTCTAGCGTTATCATGGGAAACACAACACTTGCGATTCACCAATTCTCGACGTGTCTGTTTGATTGCACATTTACTTTATCCAGTTGACGACAGTATACGTCTGAATGAATGGTTTGATTCCTTGCAAGCAGCTCAAAATACACGATACCTTTAAAGTCCACCAGACTGACAGCATAATCTTTCTTTGGTGAATATCTGCTTTTCAAGTGCTTTGAGCAGGTTATCACGCTTGCTCCACCATCTTTTTCGTTTGACGTTGTCGTAGACGATCCATTTTCGTCGCCTGCTATCATACGTTTCAAAATGGATCATTTTCCTCACGTTTCAAAAGAGAAATCGCAGATATGTTAATACGGCTTTAGTGAAGATGAATTTTCTTTGAGCTCCATTGTTGTACCCAAATATCGAGCTTACTATGTATCAAGTCGTTTTAAATGGTTTTCAAACATCGATTTCGATATCGTTAAGATTCTCAGCAAATCTCTCGTGTCGTTAAGCGCGATTCCGAATCGATCAGTGCCTTTATTTGTCATCATATTTCGATTGCCTTCCCTGAGCGTGTGCATCTTTCACATTAAAATCTGCAGATCGAAATTTAGTAAACGAATTTTGACACTGCCGCAGTTTTAAAGCATCCTCGCCATATACATCAGATAACTTTTTATGAGCTTGCACAGCGTTTTTCCCCTTTTCGGAAGTAATAAAACAAATATGACGAAAATGTTCTTTTTGATTTTCCATTTTAATCGACGCAAAAGAAAATTTGTTAACGAAATCGTGTACTTTCTTTTTTGTAAAAAAGCTTGACTGTGATGTTGTTAACCTACATAATGAATTTTGCGGTTTAGAATGAAGTTAGTTACATTTCAGACATGTATGTTCATCTATTGGAAAAAATGCAATTACTTTTGGCCAACCAATTTATTTGCAATCTGCAGGTATATTGTATAAATTTGCTTCCCTTGATCTAAATTTCCTGATGTCATCTTAAAGATAATTTCGCAGAAAAAATTAATTAATCGTCAGATTTCATAAAGATATCATTATCGATTTCCGAAACCAAGTAATGTCTAAGTGTGCTTAAAAATGCAGTTTTTTATACTTGAGCGTAGTCGGTGCTAACAAGTATGGTTAAATCGTTTATCGCGTAAATATTTTGGGGTGTAAACGGGCGATTTATTCGGCCTTAACCCTAGAGAGAATGACATCGTAATATTTACGACAATTGACTTACCGAGACTATACCGATCCGTTAATTGTTCATTTAAACTTTTCATTCTATTAATTATAATAATCTGTTGATACTTATTATTTCAGTTCTATTTAATTCGATACATAACTTTGGAGAATATTTGATACTAAATTGTCATTGTTTTTCCAAAATTGAGTAGAATATTGCAATTTGCAGCCAACGCATTGAAATGTCAAATATGCGTGACAAAATTCTAAACGCATTTTATTTTTAATAATTAAATATTACAGCTTAATACATATAAATGATATTAGCTATAATATTACCAGAGCATATCCTCCCACATTTTCGTAATATCTTTGTTTCGCGTAAAACGATCTAATTTCGATTAAGAAGGATAAGTCCCTTGTTTCTGTACGTCGATACAACACGGATCGACAAGAGTAAACGCCGCCACCACGCTTCCTCCACCGCAGACTTCTTCTTCTTTTCTTCTTCTTCGTCTTCTGTCAGTCAGTGAGTGTAACGAGATCGATCTTCACAGACACGCCCACGTAGGCTCGTCTTTTTACTCTTCTTACACGCCGGTTCTCCGTATATTTCTGGAGCGCGATCTCTTTACTCCGAACTATGGCCTGTTGTGCCGGCATTCAGTCAAGAACGACTTCTGTGCTCCTTTGAAAGCCAGCATCTTCGCGTTCGCGCGCGCACGCGGGACTACCGCGTATGCGTTCTCGAAGGAAAAAGAGGAAGAAATAGCGTGAGCAACAGTCGCGCCCGACGGCATTTCGATCCACGAGAGGCATTTTGACTGGCAGCATCCATCGGACCACCCACGACGGCGCTCCGAGGCGTCGCGATGCCTTCGCGACCGTTGTCGTGGCTGTCGAATTGGGAGAATCGATTAATTTTCAATATGCAATATGATGCGTGAAATGTCGGAGCCTCGCGTATTTTTCATTTCAATAACATCGGGAAGCTCCCGTGAGTTAGGATGTTGCAGAAGAAGGAGTCTTGAGTGTACCTAAAGAAATTGAAGGGACTGAAGATGAAAGGACTGTCGCTCGCGACTCTCGATCGATCGAACAGCAGTTTCGCAAGAGTCTAGGAAAGGAACGAGTGAAGATATGATTGAATCAAGTGAACTTGCGAGAAGCGGAAAACAGTTTTACATACATTATTTGTTCACGCCCGCAATTGCGAAAAATGAAAATATCCTCATCTATTCCGATTGTAAAAATACGCAATAACATATGTTTGAAGAAATTATGAAAATATTCGCAAATTAAAACATTTTGAAGATTAAAAATTCGAAATCTGACCCGAGATTTATTCAACGTTATTCAGCAAATTGTCTTTTCTGCAAATCTGCACATTTATAATTATGTCGTATATAATTTTTCAACAATGACATTGAATTGCAAAATTCAAGAATTACAAATAGCAAGCAAGAAGTTACTTGACGAGAAAAGTAAATGTAGAAAATATTCAAGATTTGTTTCCATCAAATATATTAAGCTCTTTAATATTTAAGATGCGGAACCTATTTAAAATTATCTTATGCAATTAGATTTCTTCCAAGCCACCGTTTTCACATACTGTACTTGAGTTGATCGTAGTACATCGTCGTAGGCGGTGGTGTCGACGCATGATGAATATTCGTGAAACTGTGCCAGGTATATTGGATATGCTCAGGCACCGATGTTACTCAAATTTAATGAACCAAGCGAACTCAAGGAATCAATGCTACCGGTCCTCCGGGATGCGCAAAGTACGGCTTCCGGTCGACGATACCGCCCCCGGAACTGTTCGAACTGGAGCTGGAGTTTGTGCACTGCATTTTAATTCCTGAAACAAATAACAGATTATTTAGCTACGTGCATTTGCAAGAGTAACTCTCAGAGGATCTGTGCGTTGTGTGTATGTTTTCTTCTTTGAGAACTTCTTTATCAATGCATAGCTAAACTTCTTTTAAATAGCACAAATGAGTATTATATTTTCTAAGGTTTGCAGTTTTTAATTAAATAGATTTAAGCAAGTAGTATCAAGTTAATTCTAAATTAAAAGTGAATTGTTTACTCCGCAAGAAAGTTACTTGACGAGAAAAGTAAATGTAGAAAATATTTGATTCTGATTTGCAAGTATTTTACACATAAATAAGACTTCATATAATTTTGTTATTTAAGATCGCGCGCGTTGTGAATTACGACGCGACGGATAGAAACGAAAGATCTCACGATAAAAATTGGTATTTGTGTAGGCTTCATAAATCCAAAGCTCCGGCAGTTCTCAAGTAGCTCCCTCTCGAGCGGCCACTTCACTCGTGTCTCGACTTTGTTCTGCCCGTTTTTTTCTTTTCTCTCTTATATCCCCATATTAAGGGGGAGCCTGCTTTAGAACGTTGAAAATAAGGTATACTTTTACGAATTGTTTTGGAGAAACTATACAGCGGATCATTATAAAACTTTGATGCATTTATTAGTACATGTTTAAAGATAAAAAAAATTATTTTTTGATTTGAATATATCGCCTGTAGAGGTCGTCCTGGAGGCATTGTAAATTGGTGAGCATTCTCCTGCCTCCAAATTTCATCCAAACTGAAAAATTGAAATATTTTCTCGTTATTTATGAATTCCCATCGTCGATGAACCTTTAATATTCATAAAAACATTAAGTTAAACAATTACTTTTGCATGAAAAAGTTCAACAACTTTGCCTAAAAATCGTACTTTTGTGTTCTAAGCTCCACCATTCTGGCACTCTTCAACTTTTTTCTTCTCTCTTTGGTGCATCGACGATGGGAATTCATAAATAACGAGAACATATTTCAATTTTTCAGTTTGGACGAAATTTGGAGGCAGGAGAATGCTCACCAATGTGCAGTGCCGGCGACGCGGCTGCACTAAGATTTCTCCAGGACGACCTTTACGAGCGATATATTCAAATCAAAAATAATTTTTTTTATCTTCAAACATGTACTAATAAATGCATAAAACTGTGATGCATTTATTAGTACATGTTTAAAGATACAAAAATTATTTTTTGATTTGAATATATCGCCTGTAGAGGGCGTCCTGGAGGCATCTTAGTGCAGCCGGCATTGTAAATTGGTGAGCATTCTCCTGCCTCCAAATTTCATCCAAACTGAAAAATTGAAATATTTTCTCGTTATTTATGAATTCCCATCGTCGATGAACCTTAATATTCATAAAAACATTAAGTTAAACAATTACTTTTGCATGAAAAAGTTCAACAACTTTGCCTAAAAATCGTACTTTTGTGTTCTAAGCTCCATCATTCTGGCACTTTTCAACTTTTTTCTTCTCTCTTTGGTTCATCGACGATGGGAATTCATAAATAACGAGAACATATTTCAATTTTGCAGTTTGGACGAAATTTGGAGGCAGGAGAATGCTCACCAATTTGCAGTGCCGGCGACGCGGCTGCACTAAGATTTCTCCAGGACGACCTCTACGAGCGATATATTCAAATCAAAAATAATTTTTTTATCTTCAAACATGTACTAATAAATGCATAAAACTGTGATGCATTTATTAGTACATGTTTAAAGATAAAAAAATCATTTTTTGATTTGAATATATCGCCCGTAGAGGTCGTCCTGGAGGCATCTTAGTGCAGCCGGCATTGCAAATTGGTGAGCATTCTCCTGCCTCCAAATTTCATCCAAACTGAAAAATTGAAATATTTTCTCGTTATTTACGAATTCCCATCGTCGATGAACCTTAATATTCATAAAAACATTAAGTTAAACAATTACTTTTGCATGAAAAAGTTCAACAACTTTGCCTAAAAATCGTACTTTTGTGTTCTAAGCTCCATCATTCTGGCACTTTTCAACTTTTTTCTTCTCTCTTTGGTTCATCGACGATGGGAATTCATAAATAACGAGAATATATTTCAATTTTTCAGTTTGGACGAAATTTGGAGGCAGGAGAATGCTCACCAATTTGCAGTGCCGGCGACGCGGCTGCACTAAGATTTCTCCAGGACGACCTCTACGAGCGATATATTCAAATCAAAAAATAATTTTTTTTATCTTCAAACATGTACTAATAAATGCATAAAACTCTGATGCATTTATTAGTACATGTTTAAAGATAAAAAAATCATTTTTTGATTTGAATATATCGCCCGTAGAGGTCGTCCTGGAGGCATCTTAGTGCAGCCGGCATTGCAAATTGGTGAGCATTCTCCTGCCTCCAAATTTCATCCAAACTGAAAAATTGAAATATTTTCTCGTTATTTACGAATTCCCATCGTCGATGAACCTTAATATTCATAAAAACATTAAGTTAAACAATTACTTTTGCATGAAAAAGTTCAACAACTTTGCCTAAAAATCGTACTTTTGTGTTCTAAGCTCCACCATTCTGGCACTTTTCAACTTTTTTCTTCTCTCTTTGGTTCATCGACGATGGGAATTCATAAATAACGAGAATATATTTCAATTTTTCAGTTTGGACGAAATTTGGAGGCAGGAGAATGCTCACCAATTTGCAGTGCCGGCGACGCGGCTGCACTAAGATTTCTCCAGGACGACCTCTACGAGCGATATATTCAAATCAAAAATAATTTTTTTATCTTCAACCATGTACTAATAAATGCATAAAACTGTGATGCATTTATTAGTACATGTTTAAAGATAAAAAAATCATTTTTTGATTTGAATATATCGCCCGTAGAGGTCGTCCTGGAGGCATCTTAGTGCAGCCGGCATTGCAAATTGGTGAGCATTCTCCTGCCTCCAAATTTCATCCAAACTGAAAAATTGAAATATTTTCTCGTTATTTACGAATTCCCATCGTCGATGAACCTTAATATTCATAAAAACATTAAGTTAAACAATTACTTTTGCATGAAAAAGTTCAACAACTTTGCCTAAAAATCGTACTTTTGTGTTCTAAGCTCCATCATTCTGGCACTTTTCAACTTTTTTCTTCTCTCTTTGGTTCATCGACGATGGGAATTCATAAATAACGAGAATATATTTCAATGTTTCAGTTTGGACGAAATTTGGAGGCAGGAGAATGCTCACCAATTTGCAGTGCCGGCGACGCGGCTGCACTAAGATTTCTCCAGGACGACCTCTACGAGCGATATATTCAAATCAAAAATAATTTTTTTGATCTTCAAACATGTACTAATAAATGCATCAAAGTTTTATAATGATCCGCTGTATAGTTTCTCCAAAAACAATTCGTAAAATATACCTTATTTTCAGCGTTCTAAAGCAGGCTCCCCCCTTAATTTCCGCTTCTCGCAAGTTCACTTGATTCATCATATCTTCACTCGTTCCTTTCCTAGACTCTTTGCGAAACTGCTGTTCGATCGATCGAGAGTCGCGAGCGACAGTCTTTCATCTTCAGTCCCTTCAATTTCTTTAGGTACACTCAAGATCTCCTTTCTTCTGCAACATCCTAACTCACCGGGAGCTTCCCGATGTTATTGAAATGAAACAATACGCGAGGCTCCGACATTTCACCGCATCATATTGCGATATGAAAATTAATCGATTCTCCCAATTCGACAGCCACGACGACGGTCGCGAATGGCATCGCGACGCCTCGGAGCGCCGTCGTGGGTGGTCCGATGGATGCTGCCAGTCAAAATGCCTCTCGTGGATCGAAATGCCGTCGGGCGCGACTGTGCTCACGCTATTTCTTCCTCTTTTTCCTTCGAGAACGCATACGCGGTAGTGCCCGCGTGCGCGCGCGAACGCGAAGATGCTGGCTTTCAAGGAGCACAGAAGTCGTTTCTGACTGAATGCCGGCACAACAGGCCATAGTTCGGAGTAAAGAGATCGCGCTCCAGAAATATACGGAGAACGCGGCGTGTAAGAAGAGTAAAAAGACGAGCCTACCGTGGCGTGTCTGTGTAGATCGATCTCGTTTACACTCCACTGACTGACAGAAGACGAAGAAGAAGAAGAAGAAGAAGAAGTCTGCGGTGGAGGAAGCGTGGGTGGCGGCGTTTATCTCTTGTCGATCCGTGTTGTATCGACGTACAGAAGAAAGGGACTTATCCTTCTTAAATCGAAATTAGATCGTTTACGCGAAACAAGATATCTACGAAAATGTGGGAGGGATATGCTCTGGTAATATTATTTAGCTAATATCATGTTATATGGTATTAAGCTGTAATATTTAATTATTAATAAATAAAATGCGTTTAGAATTTTGTTCACGCATATTTGACATTTCAATGCGTTGGCTGCAAGATTGCAATTATCTACTCAATTTTGGAAAAAAACAATGACAATTTAGTATCAAATATTCTCCAAAAGTTATGTATCGAATTAATATAAACTGAAATAATAAGTATCAACAGATTATTATAATTAATAGAATGAAAAGTTTAAATGAACAATTAACGGATCGGTATAGTCTCGGTAAGTCAATGTCGTAAATATTACGATGTTTCATTCTCTCTAGGGTTAAGGCCGAATTAAATCGCCTCGTTTACACCCCCGATAAATATTTACGCGATAAACGATTTAAGCACACTTGTTAGCACGCGACTACGCTCAAGTATAAAAAACTGCATTTTAAGCACACTTTAGACATTACTTGGTTTCGGAAATCGATAATGATTATCTTTATGAAATCTGACGATTAAATAATTTTTTTCTGCGAAATTATCTTTAAGATGACATCAGGAAATTTAGATCAAGGGAAGCAAATTTATACAATATACCTGCAGATTGCAAATAATATTGGGTTGGCCAAAAAGTAATTGCATTTTTTTCCAATAGATGAACATACATGTCTTGAAATGTAACTAACTTCATTCTAAACCGCAAATTCATTATGTAGGTTAACAACTCACAGTTCAAGCTTGTTTTACAAAAAGAAAGTACACGATTTCGTTAACAATTGTTTCTTTGCCGTCGATTTCAAAATGGAAAATCAAAAAGAACATTTTCGTCATATTTTGTTTTATTACTTCCGAAAAGGGAAAAACGCTGTGCAAGCTCATAAAAAGTTATCTGATGTATATGGCGAGGATGCTTTAAAACTGCGGCAGTGTCAAAATTCGTTTACTAAATTTCGATCTGCAGATTTTAATGTGAAAGATGCACCACGCTCAGGAAGGCCAATCGAAATTGATGATGACAAAATAAAGGCACTGATCGATTCGAATCGGCGCTTAACGACACGAGAGATTGCTGAGAATCTTAACGTATCGAAATCGAGTGTTGAAAACCATTTAAAACGACTTGGATACATTAGTAAGCTCGATATTTGGGTACGACATGAGCTCAAAGAAATTCATCTCACTAAGCGTATTGACATCTGCGATTCTCTTTTGAAACGTGAGGAAAATGATCCATTTTTGAAACGTATGATAGCAGGCGACGAAAAATGGATCGTCTACGACAACGTCAAACGAAAAAGATGGTGGAGCAAGCGTGATGAACCTGCTCAAAGCACTTGAAAAGCAGATATTCACCAAAGAAAGATTATGCTGTCAGTCTGGTGGGACTTTAAAGGTATCGTGTATTTTGAGCTGCTTGCAAGGAATCAAACCATTCATTCAGACGTATACTGTCGTCAACTGGATAAAGTAAATGATGCCATCAAACAGACACGTCGAGAATTGGTGAATCGCAAGGGTGTTGTGTTTCGCCATGATAACGCTAGACCACGTACAAGTTTGGTCACTCGTGAAAAATTGTTGCAGCTTGGATGGGATGTGTTACCATGATGTTACCACATCCACCATATTCGCCAGACCTGGCACCATCAGATTACCATTCGTTTCGTTCTTTGCAAAACGCCTTGAATGGTAAAACCTTGACTGCTGATGAGGATATCAAATCGTTGTTGGAATTGTTTTTTGCTGAAAAAGATAAGAACTGTTTTGAGCGCGGAATCTTGAAGTTGCCTGAAAAATGGCAAAAGATAATCAAACAAAATGGACAATATATTGTTTAATAAAGTTTTTGTTTCCCATGAAAGATTCGCCTTTTATTTATATAAAAAAACGCAATTACTTTTTGGCCAACCCAATATTATATATATTATATATTATATTAATATATATTGGGTTGGCCAAAAAGTAATTGCGTTTTTTCCAATAGATGGACATACATGTCTTCAAATGTAACTAACTTCATTCTAAACTGCAAATTCATTATGTAGGTTAACAACTCACAGTTCAAGCTTGTTTTACAAAAAGAAAGTACACGATTTCGTTAACAATTGTTTGTTTGCCGTCCATTTCAAAATGGAAAATCAAAAAGAACATTTTCGTCGTATTTTGTTTTATTACTTCCGAAAAGGGAAAAACGCTGTGCAAGCTCATAAAAAGTTATCTGATGTATATGGCGAGGATGCTTTAAAACTGCGGCAGTGTCAAAATTCGTTTACTAAATTTCGATCTGCAGATTTTAATGTGAAAGATGCACCACGCTCAGGAAGGCCAATCGAAATTGATGATGACAAAATAAAGGCACTGATCGATTCGAATCGGCGCTTAACGACACGAGAGATTGCTGAGAATCTTAACGTATCGAAATCGAGTGTTGAAAACCATTTAAAACGACTTGGATACATTAGTAAGCTCGATATTTGGGTACGACATGAGCTGAAAGAAATTCATCTCACTAAGCGTATTGACATCTGCGATTCTCTTTTGAAACGTGAGGAAAATGATCCATTTTTGAAACGTATGATAACGGGCGACGAAAAATGGATCGTCTACGACAACGTCAAACGAAAAAGATGGTGGAGCAAGCGTGATGAACCTGCTCAAAGCACTTGAAAAGCAGATATTCACCAAAGAAAGATTATGCTGTCAGTCTGGTGGGACTTTAAAGGTATCGTGTATTTTGAGCTGCTTGCAAGGAATCAAACCATTCATTCAGACGTATACTGTCGTCAACTGGATAAAGTAAATGATGCCATCAAACAGAAACGTCGAGAATTGGTGAATCGCAAGGGTGTTGTGTTTCACCATGATAACGCTAGACCACGTACAAGTTTGGTCACTCGTGAAAAATTGTTGCAGCTTGGATGGGATGTGTTACCATGATGTTACCACATCCACCATATTCGCCAGACCTGGCACCATCAGATTACCATTCGTTTCGTTCTTTGCAAAACGCCTTGAATGGTAAAACCTTGACTGCTGATGAGGATATCAAATCGTTGTTGGAATTGTTTTTTGCTGAAAAAGATAAGAACTTTTTTGAGCGCGGAATCTTGAAGTTGCCTGAAAAATGGCAAAAGATAATCAAACAAAATGGACAATATATTGTTTAATAAAGTTTTTTGTTTCCCATGAAAGATTCGCCTTTTATTTATATAAAAAAAACGCAATTACTTTTTGGCCAACCCAATATATTGTCATCACTTTTTTTTATACAGAGAATAAGTGTTTCATCATCAAGTGTTTTATCGTCGTTACTTAAAGCACGGTGCTAACGAGCATTTTATTCGCTGTCGTTGTAAGAGACATGCTGATGGCTAAATTAATCTCACGAGAAAAGGAAACGCCCCAACGCCTCCATGTTTTACGAGTTACATGTCTCAGGTTACGAGGTACAAGTTACGAGCCCGAAGCGTCGTACAGACATGACAGGAATGTCGGTTCGGGTCACACGCAATCTCTGTCAACGACAATTTGCTGTATCTACCTCTTTTTCTCTCCCTATTACGTGATAGTTCTGTTTACGAATGTGTTTTATTATATATATATATATATATATATAATGTTACAAATATTATATTATAATGTTACAAATTTTACAAAAAGCATTTCAATATAATACTACAAATTTATTCAGCATATCATTAGCAAAAGACAAATTAAATTAATATAAAATGTTGTTATTTATTAATGATGAGTTAAAATACTGTTGTAGATATTTGTTAAAGCATAATACACATTAAATAATTTTGAGTTGCTTAATTATATCAAACGAAAATCATATTCTTCTAAACAAAACTATCTTTTATATAAAAGAGTAACTCTCAGAGGATCTGTGCGTTGTGTGTATGTGTTTTCTTCTTTTGAGAAACTTCTTTATCAATGCATAGCTAAACTTCTTTTAAATAGCACAAATGAGTATTATATTTTCTAAGGTTTGCAGTTTTTAATTAAATAGATTTAAGCAAGTAGTATCAAGTTAATTCTAAATTAAAAGTGAATTGTTTACTCCGCAAGAAAGTTACTTGACGAGAAAAGTAAATGTAGAAAATATTTGATTCTGATTTGCAACTATTTTACACATCTCTTTTATATAAAAGCATAATTAATCTAAACAATTAAAGTTTGGTTTAGCATATCCACGAAATTCTAAAGAAAGGATGGAAGACTCGAAAGAGTAGTCATGCCGTGGTTTCACTTTGCAGGATACGGCGCCTGAAAGGTCGTAAACTGTCTCCAATTTTCCAGATGGCCCCTACGTGACGTCGCGACCCCGTTAACATCGTCCTCGCGATGCAAAGACAGACACGACATTTCGTTGCATTTATCATTAAAGCACGTTCTGCGGTTTTATTTTGTTAAGCTTATATTTTCAGACTTTGCAGAAAAAATATTATCGAAGCGATGTTATAAATTCTCTCTAGTTAAACGCATGCTTTTTCACTTATTTGCATTCGACATTTTCAAACTGTAGAGAGAGAGAAATCAATGAGTTAATTTGCAACCTGATAATTAAGAAGATTGATTATATAGAAAATTGATAAGAGTAAATTAAAAATATATTTCGCGTAATAAAAAAAGTTCTTAAGGGTCATCGCGACTCACCGTGATCCGCGACAGGTGTCTGACATCCGCTGTGCGGCGAGTTGACGTTGGCCGCGGGGCTGCTGTTGCCACCCGGCTGCTCTTGCATGGGTTGCATAGCAATGTTGACGCCGTGACTCGCGGCATTGTTGACTCCCCCGAGACCATAACTGACGTAATAATCCTGTCCGGGCGCTTGCGTGGTGGGCGTCGAATTGGCACACTTGTAGCTCATCATAGCTTCGTCCTTGTAATCAGCGTGATGCTGTTGCTGATGATGATCCTTCACCGTCGGGAAGGCGTCGGTCGGAGGCCTGTAGGCCGTCAGCTGATCCTGACTCCTGCCGGCAAACCCGGGTTCGCTCTTGAACGCCACCAATTCGCCGTTTCTGTACACCGACGACGCCGGCTCACTGCCGGTCTTGTACGTGACCTCGGTGGTCTTGTAGGTGACCTCGGCAATCGGCGGGCCCGACTTGTACGCCGCCGGGCTGTCCGCGTACGCCCAATCGGCGGGGACCGCCGCGCTCGGCGCGTACATGGCGTACTCCTGATAATTCTGATACTGATTCTGATAACCGTTCGCGTACTCGATGCCAGGCCCGGCAGCCAGGTTCTCGTAAGCACCGGGCGTTTGCACGCCCACGGGACCAGCGCCGGCGTAGTACTGCGGGTACTGCGGCTTCAGAGCCTGGCACTTGCGCCGGAAGCCGCGCGGTCGTCGCCGGAAGCTACCCTCCTCGAACATGTACTCGGTGGACGGATCGATGGTCCAGTAGTGGCCCTTGCCGGGCCGGCCCAGGCCTTTCGGCAGCTTGATGAAGCACTCGTTCAGGCTGAGGTTGTGGCGCACCGAGTTCTTCCAGCCCTGGTAAGTGCCGCGAAAGAACGGGAAGCGTTGCTGCAGGAACGAATAGATCTCCGACAGCGTCAGCCTCTTGCCCGGGCTCGACTGGATAGCCATCACGATCAGCGCGATGTACGAGTACGGCGGCTTCTCCTGGCGTCGAGCGCCGGGTTTCCGCGGCATCTCATTGCTCGTTGGGTTGCACATCAGCGGTTCCAGGCTCGTCTCCTGGGACAAACCGCTCGTCGCACCGCTCATCGACAGGACTGCCGAGCGCGCGGTCACCGTCGACGAGTTCGGGTGCACGGGCACAATCGTCTGCTCCTGATGCTGATGGAGGCCGGAGTCCGACTCGTTCTTCGTGTTCGCCAGCCTATCGGCGCCAGCGCCGACGTCGCGCGGCACCGACGGCACGATCACGCTCTGGTCCATCGAGCTCCGGGTTGCCGAAGAAGATCGTCAAGAGTCCAAGCATGGCGAACATCTTACACAGTAAAAATAAAATGTTAATTTTAACATTTTTGGCATGTCCCAGAAAGTCCACTCTAAATTTTAAGTTAAAGTAACTCATTCGTCATATGTTACTTCTTGACAAACTAGAAATGTTAAGTAATTAACACAATACTTTACATTTATTTTTGTTACTGTAACTTTAAGTGTGATGTAAAAATAACATACAAATAATTGAAAACTACATGGAAGAGAAGTTTACTTTTTATGTTATATTAACACATGATAGTAATTATTTTCAACTTAAATTATCTTTGATAGAAACATTTAATTTAGTAAATTTGATTATTTTTATATGTCAAAGTTTCATGATTATTTGAAGATTTACTTTTAACTTCTTTTAGAATGTTAAACTGACTTTGTGACATGTTGATTGTTTAAAATTATTGTGTTAAAAGCATTTCAAATAATATTCCATTTAAGAGAAATACACAAAATGTTAAGTAATTAACACAATACTCTTACATTTATGTTTCTATTGTAACTTTAAGTGTGATGTAAAAATAACATACAAAGTAATTGAAAAAACTACATGGAAGAGAAGTTACAATAACTCATCGGAAAAGTTGATAGAACATTTTCGTTCGTACAATATGAACATTTACTTTTTATGTTATATTAAACACATGATAGTAATTATTTCAACTTAAATTATCTTTGATAGAAAACATTTAATTTTAGTAAAATTGATATTTTGTATGTCAAAGTTCATGATTATTTGCGACATCACGAGCGTTCAGAAGACAGCGCAAGCCTTCAAATTAAGAGATAGCTTCTTCGAGAAAGCTACTTGGTTACAGCCCGTTGCCTTAGCGGCACATTAAAAGAACAGTCGGCGGCTTTTTGTCGAATTGCTGGTGGTACCTTTTGCGAGGCTCGCCAAGCATCCTCGGGAACCGCGCTGCCAATAATAGAGCAATAAAAAAGCTCATTGGTCTGCTGTGGTGTGTTTCAAAGCGGCGGTAATGGGGCATGAAAGCTGCATGTCTACGATGGAAGTAGAAGAGGCAGTAGAAGAAGCGAGCGCGCGCGACGGTAAGGGAAAGGACCGGGTCGACGACGGAAAGACGAAAAATCGAGGGTGGCACCGGGACATTCATCTTCGGAGGCGTTCAGCCGTTTGATAGCAAAGGCACCCGACACACTCGCTCCATTCTAAAAGCCGTAAGAACACCCACCGCTAAGCGCAAAGCCAAACCTCGTAGAATAATTAACCCTTCCGACCCCTGAAAACAGCTTCGGTAGCGAACAGCTTTATCGCATGGGCGTCTAGGCAAAAAAGATGAGAAGAAAAGAGATGAAACGTATTATAATCGAAGTCGATTCATTTAAAAAATTTGAGACCGTGGATTAATAAACTATTGGTATTATCCAGTGGTAAAATTTCCTGCGATAGTTTTTTAAAATTAATATTTTTGATATCAGTAATTAACACAAAAATTGGGTTGGCCAAAAAGTAATTGCGTTTTTTCCAATAGATGGACATACATGTCTTGAAATGTAACTAACTTCATTCTAAACCGCAAATTCATTATGTAGGTTAACAACTCACATTCAAGACATGTATGTCCATCTATTGG
>NC_039519.1:8729777-8740971 GCF_003672135.1 Ooceraea biroi
TAGCAACTAAGATTTCTCCAAGGAGGACCCATACGAGAGCGATATATTCAATCAAAAAATATATTTTTTTGTTATCTTCAAACATGTACTAATAAATGCATCAAAGTTTTATAATGATCCGCTGTATAGTTTTCTCAAAAACAATTCGTAAAATATACCTTATTTCGCGTTCTAAAGCAGGCTCCCCCCTTAATCGAATATATTATAGAAATTATTTTTTACTACTGAAATAATTTTATTGTATAACAATATTTATTTTAATATATTCTCTCACATACACGCGCGCGTGCGCGCATCATAAATTATTGATAACGAAGAACAAAGCATTTAAAAGTCTCCTTGACTGCCAGTAAACACCCGTGCTATTTTCTCGTTATTTATGAATTCCCATCGTCGATGAACCTTAATATTCATAAAAACATTAAGTTAAACAATTATTTTTGCATAAAAAAATTCAACAACTTTGCCTAAAAATCGTACTTTTGTGTTCTAAGCTCCACCATTCTAGCACTTTTCAACTTTTTTCTTCTCTCTTTGGTTCCTCGACGATGGGAATTCATAAATAACGAGAACATATTTCAATTTTTCAGTTTGGACGAAATTTGGAGGCAGGAGAATGCTCACCAATTTGCATGCCGGCGACGCGGCTGCACTAAGATTTCTCCAGGACGACCTCTACGAGCGATATATTCAAATCAAAAAATAATTTTTTTATCTTGAAACATGTACTAATAAATGCATAAAAGTTTTATAATGATCGCTGTATAGTTTCTCCAAAAACAATTCGTAAAATATACCTTATTTTCAGCGTTCAAAGCAGGCTCCCCCTTAAACAGGAAATCGCGCGCTACTCTCATCGCTACCACAATGACAATTCGATCATCGAGCGCGAACTCGCAAGGGATGGTACTTCCGATGCTGCTTTGTGACTCATGAATATCCACATTTACGATTCTGCTGATTTATGTGTTCATAGATTCATATATTTTTAGTACACTGATTGGAAAACTTGCAATTCGGAAATGAATTCCGAAATTTTAGAATCCACGAAATTAAAATGAAATTAAAAACCGACTTCTTTATGGCTTCGATTGTACAGGAAACGTGAAGAGTGCGGTTTTCTTATTTATAAAGAAAAAATCAATAATGATCGGATAATTAAGTATACATCTGTCCCCTTGGAATTCCGATCATTTGTCGACGATGGCAGAAAGCGTGGTGCAACGCGCAGAGAGAGTTAGCCAGACATGGTAACGCAAACGAGTTAGTTAGTGGTAAGCGTACCTCATCAATCTTCCTCGAACGTCGGCGAGCATCGTCGTCGTCGCTCTGCAATGTGTATCGCGGATCCAAAATACCCACAACACGTGTATCCATTATTGATCCAATAACGCATTTCGAAATGTTTCGCGAGGTGCAAAGTTGGCGTTGCGGCAGAAGACTGAGGAGGCGAACGCCGTCCCGACCAGTGCAACCGCCGTCACACCCGCTGCCGTTACTAGTAGTAACAGCACTACGACAGAACCCAACAAGCAGTCGGAGAAGCAGCAGGAGAACACTCACGAAACCAAAGATAATATAAAGGACCCGGATAGTGCCAAGCCGAAGAAGGAGGAGAATGCCGCGGAAGGAGCCTGCGAAGCTTCAGGACAAGACCAAGCCGGTCTCTAGCACGCCGCGTACCTGGGACTCCATGGTATGGACTTAATGATAGCGCCCTCACATATTATCGCATATTATACAGGGTGATTCGTATAAAGTGACCGATTTAATTATTAGTGAAATTTGAAGGCATGGAAAAAGAGTTTTTACCGATATGTTCAGTACAAAGGGGGACACCATGTAACGGATACGATTATTTTATGAGTGGAGGCGTTGAGGACGTTTCAAAGTCAACTTCTTTTTTTTAATGGGATGCTTATTTTTTATTTTATAGGATAGTAGCCCTTTTTAATATAAATTCAATGATACATTACATAAAAGCATTCAAGGTCAATCAAGGCCAAAAATACATGATAAATAAAATTCAAGTGTATGATCTGTATTTCTTTCTTCACAATAAATGTTCAAAAGTTTTGACCTTGAACTCGACGACACAGATGAATTGTCTTGCTTCGTGATATAATCCGTAATATTGAAGGGCACTATGTCTATGTCGATCTGGATATCGTTCATTTAATACTCTTGCAGTTTCAGCTGCATTTTTTCCACATTCACCAAAAGTTATCAAAATGTCTACAATTTGTGAATTATTGTAATTAGCCATTACGTTCAGTGCTACGACTAATCTCATACTAAGGCTGCGTTCGCTTTGGCACTCGCAACGTTTGTAAGCATCACTTGTCCTTACAATCTTCGTAATAATAACATTATGATAGCAGTTTCCAAAGAAAACACAGCTCATAAACATAGACCTAGACATACTGAGAGCCAAAGCGAACGACAGACGGATATACAGATCATACATTTGAATTTTTATTTCATCATGTATTTTGGCCTTGAATGACCTTGAATGTTTTTATATAATGTATCATTGAATTATATTAAAAAGGGCTACTATCCTATATAAAATAAAAAATACAGCATCCCATTAAAAAAAAGAAGTTGACTTTGAAATGTCCTCAACGCCTCCACTCATAAAATAATCGTATCCGTTACATGGTGTTCCCCTTGTACTGAACATATCGGTATAAACTCTTTTTTCATGTCTTCAAATTTCACTAATAATTAAATCGGTCACTTTATACGAATCACCCTGTATATTTACGTGGACCAATGAACGTATCTGCATCGCGTACAAAGGTGTGTCGTTTGGACGGGAGACGAGCGGTATTCTACTACAATCCCTCCTCGCGAATGTCAGTCTGGGGAGAGACCGGACGACCTTATTGGCCGTCAGGATGTGGACAAGATGGTAGCGATGCCGCCGGATGCGCTTGGTACGAAACGAGTCCGTCAATCGGAGAGCAGCGAGAGCAGCGACGATGAGCAACCCGCACCAGCCCAAGAAGATAAAGCTTGACGACGCCAAGAGTAAGTCCTGCTGCAAAATGCTTTGCACCTCGCGACACATTTCGAAATGCGTTATTGGATTAAGATCAAAGAGCATGCGTACACTATTGGATCACTGGGCGAGCGAAGAAATTTGTACATACTTTCCGGATCGTTCAACTTGTGTCTGCACGATTGAAATATACAGGGTGTTTCCTAAGTAAGTAGACAAACTTAAGGAGGATATTCCTTGGCTTATTTTAAGAAGAAAAGGTCATATAAACATATGTCCTAAACTGTTTTGTTTTCCAAAAAAAAGTACATCACTGTTTTCGTTCACTTTTCGTTTATTATAGAACAGTTTGTGTTATTGCAAATGAAACAAATGAAAAACAATAGTAACCAAAAAGAAAAATTATAACGAAAAAGAAAATAGTAACTAAAGAGAAAAATAATAACATCACAGTAACTGCTGAAAATGTCCACCTGCAGCCATGATACACGCCTCAACCCTCCTTTCCATTGATTAACGTACACGCTCAAAAATACCTGGAGTGTTACGTATTCTTTCACATCCATCTATTATGCGATTTCTGAGATCTGTTGAAATTTGTTGACTCGTACTGCAAAAGCACGCTATCCGAAAAGTGAACGAAAACAGTGATGTACTTTTTTTGGAAAACAAAGCAGTTTAGGACATATGTTTATATGACCTTTTCTTCTTAAAATAAGCCAAGGAATATCCTCCTTCAGTTTGTCTACTTAGGAAACACCCTGTATATGTACATATATATTTTTATAAAAATTTTACGACAGCGAATTGTGAACATCTTTTTAGGTACACCCGCAAAGGAAGAGGAGGAGAAGGAAGGAAAGAAGACCATTGACATCGGTAAAGAGGCCGCGATAGAGGCGGAGGTGAGAGCAGCCAGGGAGAGGGCTATAGTTCCACTGGAGACCAGGATCAAGTCGTTCAAGGATATGCTTGCAGAAAAGGATGTAAGTCATTGTCAGTTTTTATGTTACGTGTTTTTTATTACGCAATTTTTATTATATTACTGGATCATTATTGTATTTTATAGGTGTCTGCATTCAGTACTTGGGGAAAAGGAACTCCACAAAATAGTATTCGACCCGCGCTACTTACTCCTGACGTCAAAGGAAAGGAAACAGGTTTTCGAGAAGTATGTGAAGAGAGAGCGGAAGAAGAGAGGAGAGAAAAAAGGAATAAGATGAAAGAACGAAAGGAACAGTTTCAGAAACTTCTGGAGGAAGCTGGGCTGCACGGAAAGTACGTAGCGTAAAGTGCCGCCTTTCGATTCTTCTTGTGTGTGTGGAAAATGTTATAAATTTTTCTTCATCCGTGTTCTGTAGATCATCGTTTAGCGATTTTGCTCAGAAACATGGAAGGGATGAGCGATTTAAAAATGTAGAAAAGATGCGCGAACGAGAAAGCCTTTTCAACGAATATCTTCTGGAAGTGCGAAAGAGGGAGAAAGAGGAAAAACAGCCAAACGAGAACAGGTATTTTTATTTTATTATTATTATCGAGAATACGCATTGCGTGGGACGATGCGGAAAATACTTTCCAGGACGTGCATTATAATGTAACAATTAATGACACAAATATCTTTAACGCTCGATATAATAAGCAATTCAAATATTCTAGTGACATTATCCTCTTTTAAGATCCCGATCAAAAATATGTGTATACTTCATAGTAGGAGGATTTAGATACACGCACATTCTAATTTTTTGATATCGGTTAAAAATAATTTCACATTATAGTAACTGGATATCTTATAATATTAGTTTGAACAATTTAATTAACATAGATATTAGAAAATAATATGTATAATTTAATCTTTATCAGCTTTCGCGTTTATTACTTTATCGTATCTTAAAATTTATAATGCAATATCATAACATTATCTGCGTTTTGATCTTAACAAATCTTTTATGATGAAATAATATTTTATCTTTAGATTATTAGCAATTTTCATATTTTATATATTTGAAAATTACTAATAATCTAAAGATGAAATATTTTTTTATCGTAAAAGATTTATTATAATTTATTAAACTATGGTAATTTTATTAATTGTTGATATTTATATACATATACTTTACGTGTACCTAAATCCTTTACATTCTAAGAAGAGCATCATGAAACCACATGCCCTATTTTTGAACCTTGTCCGATAATCCTTCCTTCCTTTCATTCCAGGCAAATATCGATCATTTTTAATGAATTGTTCTATATAAATGCTGCCCGAAGAATGCTCGAAGCGGCATATAAATGTAGTACCTACTACATCTGCGATATAAATGTTGTGCGTGGGCTGAATACATATATATTTATTCGGCGCCTGCTCCTATGTTTATACAATTATATTATATTATTTCATTAATTTTCAAGAATTACTTCCCCTTATTAAGCGTGGCTTTGCAATGCGTGATGGCATAAGAATCAAATTACAATTAGACGCAAAGCGTTTTTTCATTCTAGATTAGGAGAATATACAGTTTTAGTAATGTTTAATGCAGTTTATGTTTACAGCGATAATTAATCGATTTCTTTCAGGTTTCATAGGTATGTTATTATTTTGTTCCACTTGTAAGATAATACGAATTCCTAAAATTTATAACGGCTGAAGAACACATACCAGGAGATATTTCTCTAATAATAATTCTCTCTACTCCAGTAGATTTGCTCGATAGAAAACGAAAAATTTTGTAGCTCTAAGATGGGAGATGTAGAGAATAAAATCTTAGTATGTGACGGTTCCTTATATACTTATGTATTCTGAACTCTCCACTTCAGTCAGGAGGCAGGCAGGACAGGTTCCGTATGTGGAGTGGCTTGGTTCTGAAGCTGGTTGGTGGCATGGATGATGTCATCTACCATTCCCACCTACACTGCGTGGCACTGTTGGCACACCCTCGCGCGCCGCATTCTTTACTCCAAAGCAGAGTCATGAGAATGAACGAACTCGGTATTTGTATATTACTCGTAATCCTCGTTACTTCAAAAGATTAACTTTTTCCCCAAAGTCAAAACCAATTTGAGTTTAACTTCACGTAAATTCATTTAGTATGGAAGAACGAAAGGGTACATAAAAACCCGGAGGTAGCATTAGCCCGCAAGATAAAGTACAGTTTTTCAGAGTTTATCCCAATTTCAGATGTACAAAGATTCGAGTCTCTAATGCTACCACAGAACGTACATTCAGAATGTATAGACATAAAAACAAATCCTTTGAACGAGATCTCAACATGGAAATTATATTTTCTATTTGTTACTTGTGATTTTCCGATTATTATTATCACGTCTACTACAGAGAAAGCATTTCTTTTTTTTCTTTTTAATTAATATCGTCAAACGAAAAATAACTTTGCGCGTACGTAGATGTTTAGATGATGCAGATTCACAAAAAGAGATGCATTGTTATCTAGATCGATTATATTGTTTTATTGTTCTTATGTCGATACATGATACACCAAATTTGATGTACAAATCACGTTCAAACTTTTACATGAAACTTCCAAATAATTAAGTTGACTTTAAGATACAAATGATTCTTGTCGTTGACGTTGTTTACAAGAAAGTTATTACGATTTGTTTTAAGGGATCGCAGTAAATTTTAGCACACAAAAATTATGATGCAAACGAAAAGCTATACAATACATAATTAGAATCCTGGAATAATAGAACGAGTGTGCACTTTTATATTAAAGTATTTGGTTTATACTCTTCTGAGAACCTTGACTGCTTTTGTCTTAATTCCAATTAGATAAAGAAGCAAGTTTAAATAGACATGGCACAAGATTTTCAGTGCCTCGAAATTCTTCAAAGGATCAGGATTCGAGTAACGACTGTTTTAGTAATCCGAAGATGGAAATGTGCCAGCGTTTAAGCTATGATCAATTTTCAATTGTCATTTGTAATACTAGCTAAACATTTTTTTTAATGCAATGGAACATTATAATTATCGCATCGAAGAAATTTTGGGTCGTTTGCAAATTACGTAATGGGAATATTGAAAAGTTGTTGCGACTATTTTTGGATTCTGGCGCATTGCGTATAGATTAGACGAAACAAGTATTTTGTTATAGTCAATCTTGATCATTTATTTGTTGCTTTCAATATTATGATTTATAAGTATCGAGGCTTAGGAGAAAGACTTTAATAAGATAACGCCTTTATAGCATTAATAGATACTTTTATGCAAGCAAGAAAAAAATTGCGTTACGTTTATTTTTTTAAACGGTATTTTATGAAGTGCTATAAAACGTGAGACTGTTGTTAAAATTATATAAATTCTTCGAGAGGTACTTTAAAACGTAGCGAGTAGGAGAAAGAAATTCGATAGAAACTCGTTTCGTAATTTGGACGGCTGCGAGCTTCTAATGTTTTCGAAGTTAATGATAATATACTAACCACATTTTTTCGTTTCAGCAAGGGCGGCAGTTAAACATATACTTCCTTACACACATCCAGTCATCATTAAATGCGAATATTTTGTTACATAACAAGTTTTTTCATAAGAATTATAATTTGGATTAATTTTTTATATCATTCTACGAATTGATTTAATATTATATATTTAATGATGATTGGCTCTGCATAATAATCATATTTTTACAGGAATAATAAGTTAATAATTTTTTTCAGCCAAACTGACCAGATTAGTTCATTAAAAAAAAAATCCGACAAATAGAGCCCTTAACGTTGTGATATCTCCTGACACGAACGAACACGAATGACTATTTCTTCTACCCCTAACGAAATATAGTTTGAAAACCAATTAAAAGGTTTGCAAGTTGAAATAGTTTGATCCACATTACAAATCATTATATTGTAATGTCCATAAAAGTGATTGTAATGTGGCTGAGCGTGTAATAATTGGTTGGAAATATTATTAAAGCGTGCATGTGATATAAGAAAACCAAGAATAAAAAAAATTCATCTTAAAAAAACAAAAGAATTGTATAAATAGTACGTAAGCAAGCAGTAATTATTCTTCGACGATGAAAACCTTTACGTTAAATGCGTTTCAGGTGAAAAAGGAATTCTTTGCGATGCTACGTGAGCACAAAGACATCGACAGGCATTCGCATTGGAGCGATTGTAAGAAAAAATTGGAATCGGATTGGAGGTACAGAGTCGTAGAGTCGGCAAGCACGCGGGAAGATTGGTTTAGAGATTACGTTCGCATGCTGAAGGATGAGCGGAAAAAGGAAAAGGAGAAAGACAAAGACCATCGGCACAGAGAGAAAGATCACAAGACGGACAAGAAGGATAGGGATCGTAAGGATTCAGACAAGGGTAAAGAAACGAAGTCCAGCAAGGACAAAGCTGACAAAGATAGTACAAAGGAAAAGAAGCAACGAAAAAGCGAGGCGCCCGCGGAAGAAAACGGAAAGGAGAAAAAGGAAGCGGTGGTAGAGAAAGAGAGCGGGGAGATTGAAGAAAGTGAGGATAAAAGTGTAAAAAAGGAGAACGATGTAAGTACAATTAATAGTACTGATGTTTCTTGGCATTTTTTTGCGTCAGTATACAGTCACGAAAATACGTTTCCAGCAGAACAAACCCCAAAAGAATAAATTTATTTTATTGGGTCGTCCGGAAAGTTCGTGCCGATTTCGAAGGAAAATTCAAAGGCAACATTTTTTTATGTCGATAAATATTTATTGACTTATGTGTGCACCGTTTTGTTTCACAACCTTTGTCCATCTTTCACGCAACTGGAAGATTCCATTCTCCCAGAACTTCTTAGGTTTCTCGGCGAAAAACTCCTCAAGGTGGTTTTTTATGTCGATCAAAGAGTCGAAGTTCTTGCCGCTAAGAGAATTTTGCAAAGACCTAAATAAGTGAAGTCTGAAGGTGCAATGTCTGGTGAATACGTGGGTGAGGCGGCACATCCCAGCCAAACTCCAACAATTTTTGTCGGGTGGTCAAAGAAACATGAGGTCTGGCATTGTCCTGATGGAACACGACGCCCTTCCTATCAGCTAATTCTGGACGTTTTTCCTGAATCGCTGTCTTTAATTCGTCCAGTTGCGAGCAGTACTTATCTGCATTTATCGTTTGGTTGTGTGGTAGGAGCTCATAATATAGGATTCCTTTCCAACCCCACCAGACACAGAGCATGACTTTTTTGGATGAAGGCCGGCTTTCGGAGTGGTTAATGCTGGTTCATTTCGCTTACCCCAGGATCTTTTTCGTTCTATTGGGTCGTCCGGAAAGTCCGTGCCGATTTCGAAGGAAAATTCAAAGGCAACATTTTTTTATGTCGATAAATATTTATTGACTTATGTGTGCACCGTTTTGTTTCACAACCTTTGTCCATCTTTCACGCAACTGGAAGATTCCATTCTCCCAGAACTTCTTAGGTTTCTCGGCGAAAAACTCCTCAAGGTGGTTTTTTATGTCGATCAAAGAGTCGAAGTTCTTGCCGCTAAGAGAATTTTGCAAAGACCTAAATAAGTGAAAGTCTGAAGGTGCAATGTCTGGTGAATACGTGGGTGAGGCGGCACATCCCAGCCAAACTCTAACAATTTTTGTCGGGTAGTCAAAGAAACATGAGGTCTGGCATTGTCCTGATGGAACACGACGCCCTTCCTATCAGCTAATTCTGGACGTTTTTCCTGAATCGCTGTCTTTAATTCGTCCAGTTGCGAGCAGTACTTATCTGCATTTATCGTTTGGTTGTGTGGTAGGAGCTCATAATATAGGATTCCTTTCCAACCCCACCAGACACAGAGCATGACTTTTTTGGATGAAGGCCGGCTTTCGGAGTGGTTAATGCTGGTTCATTTCGTTTACCCCAGGATCTTTTTCGTTCTATTGGGTCGTCCGGAAAGTCCGTGCCGATTTCGAAGGAAAATTCAAAGGCAACATTTTTTTATGTCGATAAATATTTATTGACTTATGTGTGCACCGTTTTGTTTCACAACCTTTGTCCATCTTTCACGCAACTGGAAGATTCCATTCTCCCAGAACTTCTTAGGTTTCTCGGCGAAAAACTCCTCAAGGTGGTTTTTTATGTCGATCAAAGAGTCGAAGTTCTTGCCGCTAAGAGAATTTTGCAAAGACCTAAATAAGTGAAAGTCTGAAGGTGCAATGTCTGGTGAATACGTGGGTGAGGCGGCACATCCCAGCCAAACTCCAACAATTTTTGTCGGGTGGTCAAAGAAACATGAGGTCTGGCATTGTCCTGATGGAACACGACGCCCTTCCTATCAGCTAATTCTGGACGTTTTTCCTGAATCGCTGTCTTTAATTCGTCCAGTTGCGAGCAGTACTTATCTGCATTTATCGTTTGGTTGTGTGGTAGGAGCTCATAATATAGGATTCCTTTCCAACCCCACCAGACACAGAGCATGACTTTTTTGGATGAAGGCCGGCTTTCGGAGTGGTTAATGCTGGTTCATTTCGCTTGCCCCAGGATCTTTTTCGTTCTATTGGGTCGTCCGGAAAGTCCGTGCCGATTTCGAAGGAAAATTCAAAGGCAACATTTTTTTATGTCGATAAATATTTATTGACTTATGTGTGCACCGTTTTGTTTCACAACCTTTGTCCATCTTTCACGCAACTGGAAGATTCCATTCTCCCAGAACTTCTTAGGTTTCTCGGCGAAAAACTCCTCAAGGTGGTTTTTTATGTCGATCAAAGAGTCGAAGTTCTTGCCGCTAAGAGAATTTTGCAAAGACCTAAATAAGTGAAAGTCTGAAGGTGCAATGTCTGGTGAATACGTGGGTGAGGCGGCACATCCCAGCCAAACTCCAACAATTTTTGTCGAGTAGTCAAAGAAACATGAGGTCTGGCATTGTCCTGATGGAACACGACGCCCTTCCTATCAGCTAATTCTGGACGTTTTTCCTGAATCGCTGTCTTTAATTCGTCCAGTTGCGAGCAGTACTTATCTGCATTTATCGTTTGGTTGTGTGGTAGGAGCTCATAATATAGGATTCCTTTCCAACCCCACCAGACACAGAGCATGACTTTTTTTGGATGAAGGCCGGCTTTCGGAGTGGTTAATGCTGGTTCATTTCGCTTACCCCAGGATCTTTTTCGTTCTACATTGTTGTAAATGATCCATTTTTCGTCACCCGTCACTAATTGCTTCAAAAATGGTACGTTTTCGTTGCGCTTGTACAGCGAGTCGCAGATGGAAATGCGATCCGTTAAATTTTTTTC